>NW_006239576.1:203491-214304 GCF_000226075.1 Solanum tuberosum
TTAGTTTCATGAAGATTCACATTCACAATTATCCTTTCTCTTTTCATCATATTGGTTTGGTTTGTAACAAAAAAGAAGTACATGAAGGTAAGAAATATTTCATTGCAAATTTTTATTTTTTATTTTCTCTATTTTTGTCTATATAAATTCGTATTTGGTTTGTGAATGAAACTAACATGTAACAAAAAAAAAGTACATGAAGTTAATAAATATATCATTCTCAAGTCCTTATTTTTTCATTTCCTCTATTTTGTCTATATATTCATATTTATTTTCATGAAGATTCACATACAAAGTCATTCTCAAGTCTTTCTTTTTATTTTTATGTACTTAGACATGCTTTCTTAATATTTTTTAATGTTTGTGTTATCATTCATCAAGCAAATATGATTAAAAAAAATCTCTGTAATTCTTAACAATGCTTTGTCTGTATGGAATTGCTCTTTCTAATAGTTAGTTTTTCGAATATAATATAGTTTGATTATAATATTTGTTAGATTTCAAGAAATTATTATTATTTAGTATTGCTAGTACTATTGAAAAGATAATATACAAATATATTACATATAGTTTAAATTTCATTTTTTCTTTTGACATAATTATTTTTAATTGGTATATGATTTTTTTATTCATTTTTTTTCAGTTGGTTGCATATAATGAAGAGTATGACTTATGGAGCAAAATATGATGGCGGATCTACTTGCAAAGGAAGATGATAGAAGGAAAAAAAATGAAGCATAATTAGAGATTATTTTTTTACTTTGAATTGTATTAGCAACTTAGTTACTTTTGCTAGAATTTTCTAAATTTTGATTTGTATAAATAATTTAGCTAAATGTATTATATTGTCAATGCTAATCATTTGATCCTTTATTATTCTACTTTTTCATTGTTATGAAGCAAAATTAATATAATTATCTAATTTTAACAACAATTTTTTTTTTTATGATGATTAGGAGTTTCATTTTTATTATAATTATAAAAAAGTAATTGAAAAATAAAATATTAGTTTCATGATGCTATTTTTTTTTTGCGCATGTAACAATCTGTTTTCATCACCGTTCTTTTTGCTTTGAAATGTATTTATAATTTTTATTTAATCACCAATTTTTATATTTTCTCTGTTCATTTTTTGCATCTTCACCCCTTATTTTTATTTATTTATTTTACAAATAAAATCAATGCATAATTAGCAATACATTTAATGTCTAATAAAATTATACATTTGAATTATTTATAACTCATGTCTCTTCATCTTACTTGTAACTTTTAATATTAAATATTATTCATAACTTTTGTATGTTTCATTTTTCATAAATCTTATAAATATTTAATTAATGTTTAAAAAATTATAATAAGCAAATATAATAAAAAGGACATAATAAAAAAAATCAATTTTGTTTTGACGAAATCAAAGTTTGAATAGAAAATTAGTACTCCTACAAAAGATAGAGAAAATTAAAACAAATAAAATAATTTTACAACGTAATTAACAATATATTGTTATTTCAACATATTATCTCTTATTCCATTTACTTCACCACGGTGAATTATTTTGTTCTACTATATACATATAACAAAAAAATTATATTTATATGTTTAAAAAAAAATGAAAAAACCTATGATATCGCAGATGAAGAGAAATATTAATATTATCTATATATTCTATACTAACCTAAATATTACATATTTCATATTATTATCTTATAAATATTTCATATAACCGCGCAAAGCGCGGATAGTTTCACTAGTTTCATATAAATCAGTTTCATAACTCTCCATTATCCATTCAATACTACATAGTCCTATAATCAATAAAAAATGTGTTGACAACCTTTTATTATTAGTAATTATCTTAAACTAAAATTTTTAAAAATCACAAAATAAATAATTATAATTATATAACAGATTTACTTTTAATATTTCTGTTTTAAAAAAAAATCAGTTGAAAAATTGATTGTCCAAAAATAAAATAATAAATATAATAAATTGGATTCTTCGTGGAAAATGGGATAGTCTTTCTAGGACTTTTTTCCTTATTTTGATTATTTATTTTTTTTGATCATGTTTTTTTAGACAAATAGTGCTTAAATAGTTTTTATTTTATTTTATTTAAGTTCATTTAATTGTTGGAACTTTTTAGAAAAATATTACAAATTTAAGTAATTGCTTGAATTTATTATTAATAATTTGTTTAATTAGTAATTGTCTGTTTTTTGAATAAAAATAAATCGAATTATTTAAATTTTGAATTAAGAGTGGTTAATTAGTTTAACAAGATAAGATTTAAAATTTAAGTTAACACTTGCTGTATAATTTTGGAGATGGTTACAACTTCTTCACTTTATCACACTTTATCGTAATTGTAGGAATTTTCAAAGTTTTAGTTGTTGAGAAATATATGTTTCATCTATTGCTCTTACAAATCAAGAAGAAACGGAATGATAAAAAGAACAGAGAAATTGAACAAAAAATTTTGTGGGAGTGAGGAGCATTTAATATATATATATAAAATAAAATTTAAAAATATCCGCGCAATGCGCGGGTATGATTTTTTGTTTTTCTCTGCAAATAATTTAATTTTATGTGGATTAATTTGATAATTTATTTTTATGTGGTTAATTTGATTATAGTATCTTTTTTTTATTGATCAATTAAATTCATTATTTTGTACATCCTAATTTGCATGATAAAACGAGAGAAGGTGTGCTAAAGAGGTTGCAACATGCTTTGTAAATTATATTTAGATTTTAGCTAAAAGTAGAGTTAATATTTTTTATACTAGGTATTAGATTGATCTATGAACTTAAAATTTAATTAATTAACACAAATATCAATTCAACACACGCCACACATGCTATTAATCTTCATCATACTAAAAGAAGGAGAAGTTGTTAGAATAATATTTAGAGTCTTTGATGAACATACCCTTATTACACATAAATTAGGGTAAAATTTTGTTAGCATTATTTGTCTATGTAAAATTAACACATTATATATGATTATACATGCATTTTTGTTACTGAATAATACTCCATTCATATTTAGTTATTCATAAATTTAAAAAATTATTATATTTTAAAATTTAAAATATGCGCGGCGGATACGTGTACTAGTTGGCAATAAAAGAAGTCGCCGACTTACCTCTAAAGTAGGATTTTTCTGACGGAATCAATATTAACCCCGGGCAAACAGATATGTCATCTTATTGCTCAAAAGTGTCACTTATTTACCGTGTGAGCGTGAATGTTAATGTTGAATTTAATTATTTGCTACATATTTATAAAGATTTGTTAAAACAACAACAACAATATTTTCATTTAAATTAAATAGAAATCATACATTTTATTCCAACCAAGGAATGACATATTTATTGCATTGAAATTAAGGGAGGCGTATAATAATGAGAGCAGAAAGGCAATAGCTAGTTCAGCATTAATGGATTATGTCGCCATTGTACTTGCCTGCACTTTGGTCCATTTGTTTTCAATAAGCAGCAAATGTAACAAGAAGCTTCCACCAGGAAGGACCATATCCCCTGCCCTTGATTGGAACTCTTCACATGTATACTTTTTTCGTGGATCTTAAGGTCTCCCTGCGTGGTTTTATTTTCCCATATATTGACGTGTGGCTTGATAAAAACTGGCTATTTTTATACCTCTTTGTCCATATAATGATCTAGCATGTTGATTTAATAAGTGGTATAGTGGTCATCTACTTATTTGTATTTTTTGGCTTGTTTTAATTCCAATTTATTTAGGTTTTCTCATTCTTTTTTTCTTTACCTCTGTTCATGTGTGAATAAGTCGAAAGAAGAATCAGTTAATTTCGAAACTAATCCTATGTGTTTTAAGAGCTCTTTTTCTTGTCATTCCAAGCTTGAATCCTTGTTCATAGGAGTCCCTGAAGTTTGAAGTCGCTCCTGGTTTCGTCGCTGAGGTACAGCTCTTTACATTTAAGTTTTCCTTGTTTGTTTCAGACCAAGAGTGTTATGCGTTGTTGTGACTGAAATAGTGAGCTGCTAGTTTGATATTATTTGATCTGTTTTCTTAAAGTTATCCTTTTAGTTTGTTCAATATGGTCTGTCGTTCATTCAGTCGCAATTTTAAGTGTGCCTGCTATGTGTTTTGTTGCTCCACTGCTTTTGGTAGTCGTTTTCGATTTGATCGTGATAGCATAGAATCCTCTTTGTCCCTGCATATATGATGTCCTTGTGTTTCAATTTTTATTTCGGTATGGTTATGTTAGTAGTTCGTCTTGGTTTCGTTTTAACTTGGCTCATAGGTTTTATTGATAGCTCGTCTCTAAGTGTGTGTTCACCTGCTGGAACTGTTCTGGGTTCTCGAAATGGAGCTGTAAAATCTGGTTGTTTACCTTTCTCTCCAAGTGTTGCTCAGTTTTGTTTCAAGTGTTGTTCATTAGTCAAAATATGGAAATTTTGCTCAATCTTGTAGTTGTCCTGTTCTTAGGTATTTATTTTTCATGTTAATATGCTTCTTCACAATCTGAAGTGTGTTATAGCATTATAAGATTAATTTCATGTTGGCTTGAGTTACAATGTGTTCTTAGCATGTTTCTTTACGCATCTTTTAACTTAGTTGTTGTATATCTACATCTGATTGTTCTCAAATGCTATTTGATGCTATGAGGCTTCAAGTTCTAATGCTCAATTTGATAAAAAAAATAGTTTGTTTAGCTCCTGATTTTGGTACAGTTTGGATAGGTTTTAGATGTGAGCCAGTAGCATTATCTGACGGATTTTGCGGCATGAATCTTGGTAGAATAATTACATGAGTTGCTAGCTCCTCTTCCATCCAGTTTTGCTTAGTCTTAGGATCATCTTAGGTTCTTTGGGTTCATAGTCTAGACTTTAGTTTTGGTTATATGTGCTCATAATTGTTTTGCTTTAGTTACTTATCAATTTGTTGTTAAAAGAAATGGGAGGTTAGTTAGAGGCAGTGTGTAGTTGAAGGTTTTGATTAATTTGGTTTGTTTTACTTCTTTAGACATCTGCTTACTTTTTGCTCAGTTTTTAGCTACTGTTAACTGTTTGCTGCCTTGATATGTTATAACTATTGTTGACACCCAATTTTGGCCCTCCACGATTTAGTTCATTTTTAAGCCTCTTTGAGTTCAAACAATTTGAAATAATCATTTACAAATCTTTCGAGACCATTTTCAAGGCAATTTGACCATTTTCCTTCAAATATATACATCTTTATATATTTATATATTTATTACTTTGAATAAATATTTGGAAAAAATAAAATAAAATCGCTTTACTAAAAATAGAGTTCTAACCAAGTGTGCATTTTATTTCCTCAAAAAAATAATCAATTAGAGTACATAACTACTCTCTTTATTTCAAAATAATTAGAATTTTTATGTTAAATGACTATTTTACGTTGTTGAAGTTAAGAAGCTTGATAATTAATTAAATATGTAATTTATTTAGCTTTCAATTTAATTAAGATATGGTCAAAGGACTAGGTCCTTCAATCAAGACCCATACTCTGTACTCTTCTCCCTCACCAACGCACATCTCCAGCGAATTCAACCAAAGCGACCCCAAAACAACGCCAAGATTTCCCCTTTGCTTAGCTTGTTTTGTCACGCGGAGGGCACGGTCCAAACGTTCTCAGACGGTAATATTCTACCAAACAATCTCATAGAATACGAGAGTCAAACTAACTAATGTTCGATGTAAATTTGAATATAAAATCTTTTTTAAAAATAATTTTTTTTGTATTTAAAGACTACATGAAAATACTACAAATTATAGTAATTAATCATTTAAAATACTATGATCTTAAAAAAAATATTTTTTGATTATTCGAAAATAAGACAAATAAATTAAAACATAGAAGTTGTTAAAACTTTTACGTAAGTTTAAAGAAAGAAAGAATATTCCGGGTGAAGAAGGAAAAATTAAATACGGAAGAAAAAAAAAGGTTAAGAGGAGAATAGTGAGGCATCACTTAATAAAAATAATTATTAAAAACTGAATTATTGGTTTAAGTCAAAGGGGAAAAGGATTCTCTTTGATATAAAAAAAAAGTTAGGCGTGAATAGTGATGAATTATGTTGTTTTTTAAGAAAATAATTATAAAAAAATATATTATTGATTGTTGTTTTGTTTTTCTATTTTTTTATTAATAAAAGGCAAAAGTACTCATTACCCCCCTGAACTTGAAGCTTTTTATACGGTGTACATCTAAACTAAATTCCGTTTTAATTACCCCCGAACTTGTTTATTCCTCCGTCGCGTACACCTTTTTCGTGATGTTTTGAGGCGGCTTGGCTCACCTTGCCGTGGCGTGGTCCAATTAGCTTCCTTGGGCCTTCCTTTGGGTCTGGATTATTTTCTCAAGGTAATAGACATATAACCTAATCAAGATCATTATTTCAAGTATAATCAAAACAGAGATGTACATGATCGAGTTGGTTCAGGTTTTTCAAATATCAAATCAAATTATTTGTGTCAAATTTTTAAATTTATAAATCAAACCAAATTAATAACACTCGAACTTTTTGGGGTTTTTAACCTCGGGTTTTTTTCGGATTGGTTCGGGTTTTTCAAATACAAACCAAGTCATTTGTGTCGAATTTTTAAATTTTTAAATCAAACCAAACTAATAAACCTAGGATTTTTTCAATTTTTTGGATTTTTCTGGTAAAGCATTTAAATAAACATATAATTAAATTGTGCTCCAAATATTTCTTTGACCATCCACATTATAGATTAATTATCGAGATTTTTTAATTTTTCAAACGATTTAAAATTATTTGCTTATGAAATTCAAAATATTTTAAAGTTATTTTTATGTAATTTTGTCACATTTGGAATCTTAAAATAATATATATATATATATATATATTAGAGCAACTTTCACATATAACAAACATAAAAATCATATTTGTATGTTGTAGCTATAGTTTGTATAATTGCACTCCATGACAAACTTTATGTTTGCTATGGAGCATCAGATTGTATAACTCGCTGGCTCCTTTTCAGATTTGTATAATTTCGTTGGCAAACCATTTGTATAAATCAATGTTAGCCTCTCGTTTGTATAAATCGTTGGCAGCCTCTCAATTTAATTTTATGTGTTTGTATATCTGCATAAAATTTGAAATTTTATATTACAATTGAATCGAAATAAAATGTTTGTATATCAAATATCTCTCTCTCGCTTTATACAAACACAAATTATACATTGTATTTTCTATAATTTGTGTTTGTATTAAAGCGAGAAAGAGAGAAAGGCAAAAGAGAACTGAGCAGGGGAAGATTTGTATTGTATAATTATAAGTGTATAGGACGAAGATATATATATTTGCATGTGTATATACAATTTTCTCTCGCTTTATACAAACAGAAACACAATTTATATATTTGTGTTTGTATAAAGTGAGAGAGACGAGGGAGAGTGGAGAGCGAGAATTTCAGGGAGAGAGGTGAATGGCAACAGTTTGCTACGGGGTACAATTAAATCAAATTGTGGTTATAACATTTAATTTGAATTAATAGTTTGCTATTATATACAAATTTTCCTATATTTTATTTAGTTAAGATTAAGAAGCTTATTAGTTAATTCATCTTATTCGACTCAAATCGGCTAAGTTTGCAATCGAATTGGACATTTTTCTAAATTGCAAAATTAACCAATTCCATTTTAGCTGAATTTTGAGACAAAAAAACAGGCCATTCACAACTAGAGCAACTCATTACTTCCACCAGCCCAGTCCAATTCAAACAATAAACAATGCCAATCGACCCATCCACCATTTTCAGCCAAAGTTGACGTGAACATTCCCCAACGTTCATCTGCGTCAAAATTCATAGCAATTCGAACGTTGTGAATTTTCCCATCCCAACGTTCTATTTTCCCCCAAAATTCGACCTATATAAAGCTTCTTACTCTCATCGTTCAAAGGGTTTGAAAAAATAGAAATTAGAATTGGAAAACAGAGGAAAAGGTTAGGATATAGGCAAAAATACACAAATCATTCTAATACAGAGGTCGTTTGACGCTCCTGCTTTGTTCCTGTGTCGTCATGGAAAGTTCTCCTAGTCTTGGATCGCTGATAAGAGTCATGTTTTAGTTTGAATGAGTCTTTTATATTTTTCATTATAGGATCCTAGTTTTCATATCTAAGAAACTCTAAGCTACTACTTTTCTTGTGATTTAATTCTACGAAGTAGTATGTCACAGATTTAGAGTCTCACTAAAGCTCCGTGCGGCACTTGACAACTTACTCACTAATCTTTCAAGGTCTTATAAGCTCAAGAAAGCCATTTATACTTAAGATCGCCAAGAGACGGAAAGGAAAGACAAGAGAACTTTATTAGAAGGTTTTGTATTACTTGGAAGATTGCTTACAACTTGAGTGATGATTTTGCAAATGAGAGGCCCTCTATTTATACTACTTCATAGGGGCCTTTGTGTAAATAATATTTACAATACAAGTTCCTCTATATTTACATTTTGGTCCACATTCTAGAATTCTCTACATGTTCTAGAAAATTTTAAAGTCTTTTTGAAAATATCTAGGGGGTTTTAGAGTTCTCCATAAGCCTCTCTACAACTGTCACGACCCGATTTCTCAAGTCATGATGACACCTACTATAACCCACCAGTAGGTAAGCCAACCCGTAACCCGGAACAACAAGTAATGGGTCTGAGGGTAGAAACTAAACAAGAGTAGGCAAATAACAATATAAACAGGCGGAAGCAAACCAAAAACATATATACAAATAAAGATCCCTCCCAGAACCTGGAAGTCACTAGTACAGAGCTACTAACAAAATGAGTACAAGTCCCAAAAGTGGACAACAGAGACTGGACTGTCTCGAAAGGTAAAAGACAAGTCTATATATACAGATGGAGACTGAAATAGTACAAAACGTCGTGTGCTCACTCCCGTCTCCGGATCAGTCTGCTCCAAGCTCGATCAACGCTGGCTACTAGTGCCCGGACCTGCTTCACGAAATAGATGCAGAGCGTAGCATGAGTACCAAAACAGCTGGTACCCAGTAGGCATCATAGACCGACTGAACTTGAAAAGTAAAGGCAGTATGAAAAGAAGGAATAACACAAACCGAAGTCAAGAACTAAAATCTAACTAACAAGGGAATGCACACGAGTGTACAAAGAACTAACTAAAGTAATCTATAAGCTAACTACACCTAACTGGGCCCCCATAAGCCCAGAAGGTACACTCGTGCGCAAGTTAAATAAAAACCCGAACGGACCCCCATAAGCCCGACGAGTACACATAATAACTATAACTAAAGAGAATTGCATAAAAGAACCCATGAACGAAGAACATCGAACCAGAACCTCAACCCTAATTAGTAGAATCTGACAGTACGGAGGCCGGACCTCGAACCGGATGCTCACCAAAAGTACCTAAGTAACCAATCACAAGTAACAAGTATAAGAGGTCAGAACTCTAACCGGATGCTCTATATAAGTATCTGAGCAATAGAGGCCGGAACTCTAAACCGATGCTCTATATAAGTAACTGGGCAATAGAGGCCGGAACTCTAACCGGATGCTCTATAAAGGTGCCAATGTAGCTGTTGAAAGAGTCCCAATCGATCCATACTCATAAATGTCCGTGAAACGCCGTCCACACATAGCCAATCAATGAAAGTCCTTGGAACCAAATTCAAATCGCGAAGTAGAACTAGTGTTGCTGATGTAACTCGTGAAGCCGTAACATCGGGGAAAATAAGGATAACTATAGTCGGACAAAGAGTATCGCCTAACTAAGGCCCAAACTATCAGACTCAAGTCTGCTACACCAGTCTACAGGGATTTAAGCCGGCCGAGCGACGTCGGGGCAAAACTGAGGCCTATCGGATCCGGATCATGTATTTCTAAGGCAAGCCCTAGTCAAACCTAAACTAAGGCCCAACATGCTTCAAATAAATAATAATTAAGCATGCAAGCACTCCACATAGAGAGGAGGGTCCATTAATAACACAAAGCATGCTCACAGTTACCCGATAATTCTCGAAATAGGCCGAAAACATGATTTCTAATCACCTATGCATGATTCAATAACTACCCAACCCAAATCCCAACTAATCAACATGCATTCACATTTTCGAGTTCAATCTAAGAGAGGAAAACCGTAGCCTACCTGTGGGCCAATCACACGAGCTCCAAAATCACTTCTCCGGGGCTTTCCCTTTCCGAACGTCCTCGAAACGCTGCCCCGCTATCAAAAATAGGATCACAACGTTATTACAGTCGTTTAGACACCAAAATCACAACAAACGGAGACGGGTCAATTTTGGAGTCAAAACGAGGAAAGTGGGATCCATGCAGGAAATTCCAAAATTAACCCCAAAAATGGGTCCTAACCAGTTTTCCCAGATCATGTCCCAAAATGGGACACAATTCGGGGCTCGGGAACAACACAATATCAACATGCAACTAAAACCCAAAATTTTTCAAAAATTAGAAATGGGACAACAGTGAATTTACCAAAAACGAGCGGTCTACAGTAAAATTTGACAACACCACAATGTTCTCCTCGAAAAACCACTCAAAATAGCCTAAAAAATCACCAAAATCAGATCTAAAATGGCTAAGAAAACAAGTCTCAAAAATTTCCAAAGTTAGGCTCACAAAAAGGGTGAGGCAGCAGGTATTTTACGAAAATTACCTCAAACGGGGACTCCAAATCACTATCCGAGCTCACCAACACTTTGTCATCGAAAAATCTCACAACTTTGCCTTTTGAATCGCCCAAATTGGTGTAGAGATGAGAGAGTTATGAGGGTTTGAAATTTGGGAAA
>NW_006239576.1:214473-219659 GCF_000226075.1 Solanum tuberosum
GAATTCTCATCTGAGCGCGTTTACTCAGAATGTTGACCAAAGTCAAACTTAGGCTTAAACTTAAAGTTAAAACGCCTAATCGCACCGACTCACACTGAAAACCTCGAGAGTCATGTCGACCATGCTACTAGCCTAAAATGACCCTTCCGGAGCTGATGGAATCGTCAGAATTGGATTTCGATGTCATCTTTTTGAACTTTTGATCGAAAATGATCGTTCAAGGTTCATAAGCTCCAAAACACAAAAACTCGCACCAAGACCAAACGAACGACCAGGTGACCGAACTGTCAGTCCCAGCAAGTCATAAATGACTTGGGGTCGCTATAGGAACGCTCTAAACGACACACAGAAAGCAAGACACAGAAATGACCATGAGGGTCATTACAACAACTCTAGATTCTTCCTCCCTTATTCGGATGCAAAATTCGATTGATAAAGTGGCGGGACATGACAAGTAGCTTTATTGCATAAAGATGGATCTATCTTATTCTTTTAGATAGAAAAGAAAGAAAATGAGAGTACTATTGTTGTTTATAAAAATTAAAAAACAAACCTTTTAGAAATATTTAATAAGGAGAATGGTTTATCCTGTAATAATAGTGATGCTGAAAGAAAGAGAGAAATAAGACAAACTCTTAACAATAATATATTCTATTTATTGAACTATAATTATGTCTTTATTTTCATTAATAGTGATATTATGTCCATTTTCAATAATAATTTCACAAACTAGATTGTAGCCGCGACAAATTATCTTAAATTTATATATTTTATAAAACAGATTACCCAAAAATGTTGAACTATTATTATCTCTTTATTTTCATCAATAGTGATATAAAATCATTTGGGGCTAATTTTTGGGGAACCTGGGAAAGGGAGTAAAATAAAATAAAATAAAGGAAAAAACGTTGGCAGGAAAGAAAATGGGGTAAAAAATATGTTGGGAGGAAGAGTAAAACTAGGTAACAAATTCTTTTTGGAGAGTGATTTTATTCTTCCATCTAAAGAAAAAGAAATACATATTTAGAGACGTGGAAAGATTTGACTAAATTTAAAAATTGTAGTCAATATTAAAATTAGAGTTTGAAATTAAATTCTACCAAAAATATATTAAAATGGATAACTATTAAATTACTACGTATATAAAAATTGTCAAAAATAAATCACCAATATTTACGATCATAACATTGACCTAATTATTTATAACTAAATAGAATAAAAAATTAAATGATAAAACAAATATAAAGAGGAAATAATCTAACGTTCAAAATAAGAATTCCAACATTCACAATAGGCATCTCTACAAACATCCAAACATACATGGCAAACACGGTGAACAACTCGTCTTCTTCCCAGCGAGTACGAGGCCATCAGCATCAGAAGCGAGTCCTCATCCTCACCCCCACCCTTACCCTTTTGTACGAGGCCAAGATCAAGCTATCCTTGCTGAAGAAGAACGTCTTGTAATCATTCGAT
This sequence comes from Solanum tuberosum, assembly GCF_000226075.1. Classification (NCBI taxonomy): domain Eukaryota; kingdom Viridiplantae; phylum Streptophyta; class Magnoliopsida; order Solanales; family Solanaceae; genus Solanum; species Solanum tuberosum. Next base: position 215,950 of record NW_006239576.1, read on the forward strand.
TTAGCCATGATTGGGATGCAGGTAACCTACTATGAACATTTTTTAAACATATAATTGTGAATTTCTTGAATTTTTTATATGAAATTTATTGGGTTTTTAGTAAAAGAAGAATCTTAGAATAGATATAGAGGATTCGACTTCAAATAGTTATGGTATGAGCATTTTTTTAACATGTAATTGTCAATTTTTTCTATGAATTTTATTGGGTTGTTAGCTGAAAGAAGAATCTTGGAATAGATCATATAAAGGATTCATGTAGTAGACTCAACTAGTTATGGTATGAGCTTTTTTGAACATACAATTGTCAATTTCTGAAACTTTTTTTTATAGGAATTTTATTGATGGATTATTAACCTAAAGAAGAATCTTGGAATAGATATAGATTGCATCTTTGGAATAGATATGGATTGTGTGCTGCACTGAAGATACATATTTGTTAATTGCATTCACTATCTTATTTTAGTGCATCAACTTGTTTGCCTTTCAGATTCTGATTGTTAAGTTAATGTTTTTGGAAGCCATTTTAGTTTTAGCTAATCAGGACCCTTTGAAATATATGGGAGTTCTTTCTTGTCAGTTTGACAGTTAAAATGGGTCATACTTACTATTCGTTTACCATTTCTCACAGATCAGTTAAAATGGTTGGGTGATCTGCAATAATTCATGTCATCTTTAGAAACTTAGAGACGTCTCTGCTTTGGTGTCCTTTCACGTCTATTGTGGAGAGGCTTGTATGTTTAAAAGGAGTTGAGTGAGGTTTAAAGATAAAAGTCATTGACCCAGACCCCAGGAGTTCTTTACAACATTTGTACAAATAATGTAAAAGAAAGAAGAACAAGGGCATAGATAACCTTTTTGATTTGCACATCTCCGTTGACGTGCTTAGCTGTTAATTTAAATTGACTTCTTTGTCATGTTCTTGTTGTCTTCCCTCATACTTTTTGCTTCATTAGTTTGTGATAGGTGTTGGTATTATCTCATGGGTTTGCGGTAATCCCTATCTAGCTTCCTCAAGGTGACAAGTAGTTGACCAATCTTTCGCTAAGTGTGTAGCAGTGTATTCTTCACCGAATCAACATGCGAGTAAAATGGTACTCTTAATTTGTTACTTGTTTCTCTATCAATTATAGCAACTTTCAATTTGTAATAACTTTTTTCACCTGTAGCACTCGCGTGGAACATTGAAGACCTAGTTTCATCTAGTGAAAAATACATTTTCAACTTTAGTTCAAAGGATGAGCTCAAGAATTGGCATTAGATATAAGCTATTGAACTTATACTTGGGTTGTTAGCTGAAAGAAGAATCTTGGAATAGATATAAGGATTCATTTAGTAGACTCAACTAGTTATGATATGAGCTTTTTGAACATACAATTGTCAATTTCTGGAACTTTTTTATAGGAATTTTATTGATGGATTAAAAGAAGAATCTTAGCTTGGAATAGATATAGAGGATCTATGTAGTAGACTCAAACTAGTTTTGAATTAGATATAAGCTATTGAACTTATATACTTGTATAGTATCTTTTTTCTGTTAAATTTTTTTTTGATGGATGACTTGGTAAAAGAGGAAACTACAATGGCTAGAATGGAGCAGACTAGAACACAACTGGTTTGGGATTGCTTGATTGATTTGTGATTATTTGGAAGGATAACTTTGATTGGCTTGTTTGTCCGTTTGAATTGCTAAGTCTGATGAATTTTTTGTTCCTGTTGGTTTAACTGATTACGGCAGAAAAGGTTATTGATTTAATGTTTTTATTGGATTGAATCACCTGATTGTGTTATTGTTGATGGAAAATAGAGTATTGGGATAGTAGTTTTTATTTGCCTATTTATGCTGAATATAACTGCATTCAGCTTTGGAAGGCATGGTCAGTCCAAAGTCCAGATAAAGGGTGAGTGCTGCAGTAGGTCGGATGTTACCGTAATCATGATGAATCCTTTCAACTGATCCCCAGCTAGTTTGGAGTTGGCTTGTAGTTGATTTCTTGTTATATTAAGTTATGTACAATTAAGTTGCTTGCTCATTTTTGCCTATGTTTGTACTTCTTGTTCAACTTTATGTGTTTTCGTTAAACTTACAAAAGTTTCACTAGAAGAATAAAAGTTGTGAAGTAATTGTCCTTCCCGTCCTGTTCTAGACAACTTCATGTGCAGTTGAAAATGAAGCCATAGTGAAAGTTCGAACATGTTTTCTCTTCCATGTTCCTATGATGCTCCTTTTCTATGATAAGTTCTTCAATAGCTATTTGAACTTCTGTTACACTTTATATGCTACGTTCACTACTCCTAGATGTTTGTTGTTATTTTAGCCAATAATTTGTTTTGAAATTTGTGACTACATTAGGGAAACAATGATATTGATTAGCTAGGAAAGATTTTTGCGGCCTTTGGGACCCTAAAGCCTTCACAGCGGAATGATATGGTTTACTTCCCGGATTATGTTGAGTACCAATATGTCCCTGGACAGCTATTCAAAACACTTTTTCCAACGGCTACTGATGATTGCCTGGATCTTCTGTTCGTAATTGACAGTGCTTTTATCATCCTTCGAAATTTGACGTCCTCCCTTATATGCATTTGTTTGTCTTGATTAGCTCAAAATTTAGCTTAACTACTTGTGATTGATTTTGTCCTTTATTTCTGTAAGTTTAACTTTAATTATTGTTATGCCTCTTATGTTTGCATTGTTAAGAAAATTTAGGTAGTAAACTGGTCACTTCAAAATGAATTTGATTGCTACTTTCTTACTCATCATGTGAGATGCATTTTTTGACATTAATTGCTCTAATGACTATGCAACATCTTAATTTCTCATATTGTAATAATGAGCTTATCTTGATTAAGAGTAATCTATTTAAGACTAGATAGTGACTATTTAGTAGGTTAAAGAATTATTATTTGAGTCTTAAGTTTGGTTGGTAATAATTTTAGATGTTTTGTTTGCCTACTGATAGCCTAAATCTACAACCCTGTGAGTAGTTTTTTTGTTTTTAAAGCTTAGGTTGAATTTGCTCCCTCCCATGTTCATCATCTATGAGCTATTTTGTTCTCTTCTTAATGTTCAAGATTTGAAACAGTATCATATGCGTTTATCTCTTTTGATTGTTACACATGAAAACTCTGCTCTTAAATGATATGTTGGATGAACTCAAGAATGTACACCTATTTGCTCACCATTCCTATTACAAGTACAAATACTTCTAAGAGATGTGTACACACCAACCTTCTCATACGAGACTTGTAAAAGTATACTCAACATATTTGTGCTGTTCTCCACATCTCCTCTCTCATATCAATTTATTTTTCAAGATGAAAGTTAGAATTCTTCTTAAAGTTATGTGAATATTACCTTATTTTTTATTGCATCTTGTGCATATTTGATTAGCATCACTTCGGTTAGAACTGTGAATGCTGCCTCAACATGAATATACCTACATTCAAGGCTAGCATCCCTTCATTTCATCCCTTTTCGATTAGAAACACCTTGGTTAAATCTTCTATGTTTGATCGTTTTCCTTTTTTACTTGAGGTAACTTTAGTTAGCTCGTTTTGTCGATACATTTTAGAAGGGTTACTACTTGTCTGGTTTGGGTACTTGAATTTGAGGCTACGTCTGGTGGGGTTGGGGGCCTCCGGGAACGGTGCCTAGGGGTCTTGGGGGGGTTGGTGGGCCTCGGGGCACGACGCCTCGAGGTCCGAAAGGA
>NW_006239577.1:0-2024 GCF_000226075.1 Solanum tuberosum
ATGATCGAGAAATGCAAGTTCAATGTGAGGAAATTGTACGTACTATGTGGGAGGAATATATTAAAGACTAGTACACTACAATTTATGTTCAATTTTTTTTATTAAATTAAAGTTAGATGAAACAATTACTTAATTGGAGAACAAATAACTTTGTAATAATTTATTATGCGATTTTATAATTTTTTGTTTATTTGATAAGATTGAATAAACAATTTGGGTTATTTTAATAGTTTTTCAACTTATGAGATTTTTATGTTTATGAGAAAATATACAACACAAAAATTCCATATCGCATGTCCAAACAAAACATCAATTTCATCTCATGATTCCATATCATGATACCATATCATGATTTCATATTATGATACCATATCGCATGGCCACACGGGCCCTAATAAACTAAGCATAGTTGATTAAAGTTATGCGGATATTAATAATACATAGATTAGTTACGAAAAAAATTATGTATTATTTTATGTGGACATTAGTTAGTTATATATTGTTGTTATATAAAATAACAAATAGATTTCTTCATAATTTATGCATATATTAATTATGTAAAATTTTATTGTAGATCAGATATTATATTTATTTAATAAGTCGAAATGGTTTGATAGACCCTTGTACTTATATGAGTGTGTATTCTGAGTTCTTTTACTTAATTTTTTGCCAATTGAAGTTGGGTCGTTTGGTAGAGTGTATAAAAATAATGCTTAATATAATATATTAGTAATAATGCATGAATTAGTTATGGTTGCGTTAATTATTCATGAATTATTTTTATACATTGTTTGATTTGATACATTAAAAATAATAGTTTTTGGCCAAAAACATCCTTAAACTAAACAACTAACTTAAATTACATCCTTAAATTATTTTTCTTAACAAAAAACATCCTTCGAGGATTTTAAACTTAACAACTTCCATCCTTTTGTTAAAATTTGACAAAAAAAATTAACAGAACTCATACAAAATATGTGTAATTCATATTACTCTCAGCAAAACTCCCTAAATCACCAAAGATTAAAAAAATCTCTTCATTCTGTGATACATCCAAAATATTATTGTGAATACTTTTTGGCAACAACACTTGACATTATGCAGATCTTTTTATTTGCAATTTTTTTTTTTTTTTCATTTGGTTTGATATTAAAAAATTACCAGTTGAATTTTATTTTTTTTCATTGAATCTACAAGAAATGGTGGCGACCTGCGACTTTTACTTTTACTTTTACTCAGAGCAATGTAACCTACACGTGCTTTTGTGTAAATTTCATTATGACAAATTTTTTATCAAAAGAATGAAAGTGGTTAAGTTTTAAATACTTAGAAGATGTTTTTTGTTAAGAAAGATAATAACACATATGGCATGAAAAATACGGAAACGGGTCAAAACTATCCTTAAACTATCTGAAATAGCTTAAATATAACTTTAAACTATATTTCGGCTAAAAAATACCCTTCTCGTCAAACTATTGGGCCACACCTACCCTTCTAGTTAACGGAAGTATCCATGTGCGTGTTAAATGCCACATGGACGTCACATATGCACGTCAAACAGACCCCACCTCCACATAGACGAATACGAAAAATGGTCAAAACTATCCTTAAACTATTTGAAATAGCTTAAATATACTCTTAAATTATATTTCGACTCAAAAATGTCCTTCTTATCTAACTATTAGACCACACTTGCCCGTCTAACTATAAGTACCTCGCCTTTTATGACCTTCACAATATCATTGGAGTCGAATGATATCAACTGTACCAAATTCTGCAAATCTTCATATGACAAAAACATATATCCACTACCCCATCTAACACTTTTTAAACATGTTTCAATATCTTTTCAAATTTCATTGATTCTATTTTAAGAACACAAATTCTTATTCCTGGATGAACGAATTATAAAAAGTTAAAAAAATAAAATTGGTCCAAAATTAAAGAGAAGAAAAAAGAAGAAGAAGAAGAGAAATCTGGGGAAAATATAAAGAGAGAGAGAATGAGAAATGGGGTGGGGGGTG
>NW_006239577.1:2656-28852 GCF_000226075.1 Solanum tuberosum
GGTGGGTGGGTAAGTTTAATTTTATCATTTTATTTTCTTATGTTGTAGTTAATGACGTTCAATTTGACGTGTGGAGATTATATTACACGCACCACTAATTATATGATAAAATGATTTAAAATACTAAGTTTCAATAGATTGGGATTTAGTTGACAAATGATTAAGTAAAAATGTTTATAGTACAAAGTACAAACTCATATAAGTACAAGATCCATCAAACTATTTCGCCATTTAATAAAGAGAAAAGGCTTAAATATGACATTAAATTTTGAGAAAATGATCATTTATGTTAATTGTAAAAGATGGGCTGATTTATTCAATTGCTATTTGATAAAAAAGGCTCATTCATACCGTTATTTTTTAACTCTAATTTTGCAAAATTATTTTTTAGCACAACAAGACCCCAAATAACTTTTAACACTTTTTAATGAGGGTTTGGATCAAATGTACTCCTTTTTGTTTCTTCATCTTCAAGAACACATGAAAAACATGAAGAACTCCTAAATTTCTAATTTCTTTAATTATTCACGAAATAACCTCAAATTTTGGCCACATCACTAATCTTTTTCTAAAAAAAATCAAAATTATAAAATTATTTGTGGAGTTAAAAAATTCACCCCTATTAAAAAAATTTCAAAAAAACATAATAGAAATCAGTTCCAAAGTTTCAAAAATCTTCTTTGATTCGCGTTTTTATTGTTGTTTGACTCTAGATCTTTGTTTCATAGTGTTTTTTGAGTCTATGTTCAAAATTTCAAATGATTTGAAGTTGCGGAGAAATTATATTGAAGTTTTGAAAAAATTTCAAATGAATCTTGTTTAGTTAGGTTTAATTCAAGATAAAAAAAATATTTAATTTTGTTATCTAGCTCGGAGAAAACCTACTCTTGAAATTTAAGATGATTTCGTGTCGAGTTGAAGAAGTTGAAAATTTGGGAGTTTTTAATATTCTTTATATGTTCTTGAAGAAGAAGCAATAAGAGTACATTTGATCCAAAATTTCAATTGAAAAATGTTAAAAATTGTTTGAGGTCTTGTTAATATGATTTTGTAAAATCTGAGTAATAATGACATTAATGAATTTTTTCTTAAACACCAATTGTATAAGTAAGCCAAACTTAAATGAATCTTTCCTTGTTTAATAATTTAGTTACACACTAAATAAATAAATTCGAACTTTAACTATTCAATCATTATCCATATCCAGTTTTAACGGATAGAATTACTCATTAGAGTTGGCGTGGCCGTCGTATCACATGTGTATCAGCACCCATCACGTGCTTGAGATTCTTCCGGCTCATTTTAGCAATCATCTTTTTCCTTTTCATTTTGAAATCCAAATCATTTCCCGCTGCTTCCGTTTCCCGCCACAACAGTCTCTACCAAATTCCTAAACTTCACTCAATCACTTACCGCGCATGTTGGACTACTTCTCTCTGCAATCAAAGATCCGACGGCGCATGCTGGACTACTCTCTCTGCAATCAAAGATCCGACGGAGTGGCACCGGCGGTGGAGTCAGAACAACTTTCCGGCATGTATTAAATCCACCAGATAATTAGAAGTGTCGCAACCAGTCACACGCACACACGGCGCAGGTTAGTGCTCTGCTCGCATATGCAAACTATGGCGGAACCTATAGACTACTCGAGAACTCAAAGGATTGTGCTACTCATAGATCTAAATCCACTTCTCATTCTTACAAACCCTACACACTACCTCAACTCCATTCTCGCTACCTCCACGCGCCTCCTCAATTTCCCATCTCTCTGCAACTCGCTTTTTGCTTTCAATTTTTTCTTTTCTTCGCTTTCCCCTCTCCGCTCCTCCTCCGCCATACACAGCCTCTTTCCGAACCTCTCCCCCGGTTTCAACCACCAGTCTCAAACCCTAGAATCAATTACCGAAATCCTAAGTTCCTTTTCGCTGCCAGTTGAATTGGAAGTGAATTGTTCTAAGGCTTGTCACACTGCATGTTATTTGCTTCAGCTAGTACATGATTATGTTTGGGAGTCTGAAATTGAGAGTACTCCAGGTAAGATGACTGGTGAGATTCCAAAGGCATCTCAGAATTTGATTGTTTTATTTTCGCCTATTTCCAGATCATTGATTGATCTAGCTGAGTATGTACATGTGGATGTGAATTCTGAGATTTTAAAGGATTTTGAAGGTTTTAAGTTCAAATTCAGTGAGATTTTTGGTCCTGTGAGGAACGCTTTTGATAATAGAAATATTCATTTTAGTTGGATCAACGTGAGAGATGAAAAAAGGGATGGAGGTAAGGTTGAATTTGTTGATGAAGGTGAATGGTCATCCATGTTGGAGAATGGAATTAAGCATTTTGGCTGGGGGATTAGTTCAACTGATTCCATTGTTTTAGGTTCTGCTCTGATTCCGTTTGGCTTGATATATCCTGAAATTGGGATGTCTTTTGATTTTCTGAAAAGCAATTCATTTGACAGGGGTTCTGCGCAACTCAATCTTGAGATCCTTGATGTCAATGGAAAGCCTTTGGAATGCAAGTTGTGTGATCTTGAATTGCTCAATCTCACAACGTTGCCTAAGCTTAGATCTGAAGATATTCTGAATACACTAGGACTTGGAGACCAGCGAAATGAAGGGTGTGATCGAGAAGAAACATTTTGGTCTTGTCTTGGTGAAAGCTCGTTTAATATGCATCTCAAGGCTGTGCAGAAGTGCAATGTAGGAGAAAAGATTGAAGGATGCTCATCTAGTTATGTTCTAGTGCAGCAGTCTGCCAGATGCAAAACTAACTATCGTAATGATACTTGTGTTGATGGGGTCCTTGATGTACTATCTGGAGTAAAGGGTCAGCATTCCCAAGGAAATTCCACAGTCCTGTGGAAAATTCTTCTCAGTTTCTTATATGAAGAAAGCTATTGTGTTTCAGTAACTGTATCAAATAGCAATGGAAGTACAATCATGGGTGTTCTCAGGCCTTTGACAGCGCAATTGGCTCTTCTTTCAAGAATAGAAGGTGGTCATAATTACGGCTCAATTTTAAAGCAGATGAATGACATGACCTGTGGCAACTCTAATGAAATCAATGTCTCACTAGGGAATGGGAAAAGAAAAAAGGACAAGAAGTGTTCAACGAAGAATCTGACTTGGAGTTCATTCCTCAAGGCAGCATTTGAGTGTAATAATTTTGAGCTGGTAGATATTTGTTTTGCCAGAAAAGTTGAGAAATCAAAGAAGCTGAAGTTCTTGAAGTGCTGGATGAAACAAATCAAGAAGTCCAGCATCTGCTTGCTAACGGCTGCAGATTCACATAAAAGACAGCCACAACAGCCATCCTCTACACAGTTTCCCTCAGAATCAATTCTCATGCTGGAGGGAGATGCACATCTTGTATGCTCAGAAACTGCAGAAGCCTTCTTCAATAATCTACCAAGGAAAATCCAGCATGGTCTACAATCTGGAAGAGACTTGCACACTTTAGCAGCACGACTAGTGAAGTCATCGATACAGGCATTATCCCAAAAGTATGAGATAGATGACAATATAGGAGGTGAATCCCAAATTCCAAAAACGAATGATTCATGTTGCAAGACTATCCTACCTGAACTTATGAAGATCCTACTAAGAAAGCCCAAAGAAATGAAAGAGAAGCTGAAGCACGATGATCCCTCTGAAGTATTTGATTTCAATTCAACCTCAGAACATACTGTTCGAGAGTATCCTTCCATTAGTTTCATCCTGCTTTTGTTTGTAAATTATTACATATTGAATTCAGCTTTATGAAGTAAATGAATTGATATTGTACTTACAGTGCATTTTCCTTAACTTTCACAAGATTTGAAATGCAGATATTGCTTCGGATGGAAATCCTTGGATCAACCTTTTCTGAGAGTATTAAAGAGTCCTCCAAGCAGAAGCTGGTTAAAGAGATCTGCTCCTTTCTAGAGATTATTCAATATCTTGTCGAAGGAGGGATTCATGGTGATCTTAGCCTATATGATTATGTTGAACGCACTATTCGATTAAGGTAAATATTTTGCTTTGAAACTATAGAGCTCATTCTTCCCCTATACCTATGATGATCTGATTCATGCCTTACAGCAAGTTTATAATCCCTTTTTGGTATTTGTCCTGGCTAGTATTCAGCATGAGAAATAGTTATTCTGTCCTTCCAATCCTTCTATTTCACCAACCACAATTATTTCTTTTCCATGTTTTATCCTTCCTACTTCGCTATGTATTGCTGCCTCTAGCGTATCCTCCCTGCACAAGTTTCCTCATCTTCTTTCCTTGTCAAGATACACTAATTATATTCTTACTGACATAGACAAGAATAGGATAATTATCTAAGATTAGACCTACCATATCTCTATAGACCATCAAGGATTATTTTGATTTCATCATCATAGAATCCACTTCATTAGTGTTCTATTTCATGACATTTTTCTTCTTTTAAAACTTTGGTTCTGAAAGAAACTTCATACACCGGCTTAGGGATTTTTGGCATGAATGGTTTTGAGACCATATAATTGTCAATTTTCTACCAGATAATCATTTCATTTACTATAAAGCTAAGTTCTGTTACGTTGAACTTCTCAGAGAACTCCATTACCTTCATTACTTCTGTTAATGAATTACAAGCATACAGGTTTCATTCTCTGTGTCATCAGAGTTGAAAGCAATCACTCTGTTCTTTTTATTAGAATTGGCTCTGGTTTGCTCTTCATAGATGAGAAAATTCATGCTCTACCATAGTACTGTTATCTGGGATCTAATCTGGAAATCCAACATGATTCAGGTACCATAACATTATCGAAGATATTGTCAATAGAATTTACACAGAAATGGATCTACTTCCATTTGGTGTTGAAGATGAAAAGCAGGCTCTTCTGTTCAATAGTGAGGACAGTAATCAGTCCTGGAGGGAGAAGCAAGAGAGGTATGAAATGGCTGAAGCCAACAACATGCGATTATCAGTCTCAGCAGAGGATGAGTTTTGCCAACCACCAGAAAACATTGATGGGAGCTCCCAAGCGATCACAGGAGAGGAACATGCCCGCAAGTTAAGTGAAGCTCGTGATCGGAGAGAGAAGGCTCGACGATTTGGATCTTTCACGAGGATGCCAGATCTGCAAAGAGTTTGGGCCCCAAAGCAGCTTAAGGCTGTTAAAATAAAGTGTGAAGATCAGAAGGAACTGAAAAGAAAAGAGCGGAAAAAAGTTAGACACAGCGTAGTATATGAAACACCAATGAGTGGAAAGAAATGGTCATCCTCTCAAAGTGATGGCAATGATGATGAAAAGCTAGAACGGAGCTCTACTTCTGTTTCCAAGGCTCTCTTTCAGGATTGGTGATGACAAGTTGCACCAGTAAAGCTATGATACTCACTGAAAGAATACTGTTGTAGCAATTGAAGCATGATATCTCTAATTAGAATGAAGAGCAAAGCATGCTATTTTACTTTATTGAGTTACTTTTTAGATATAGAAAACTTTCCTGCACTGACAGGTAAATGTTAATAACAGAAAATGGTTTCCCCAATTATTGTAGGGATTGACCTGGGCTGGTTGTCATTACTCATCTATATACAATAGTTAGCAATATCACTGTTTTCCTTTTATTGTTTACTATTTCCCCCTCTTCCATTGTTGTCCACTTTAAGCAGGAATGCAATTCAATGTAGGATGCATGCACTTCAGTGGATAAGTTATTTGAACAATCTTCAAATACTTGTAAGCTGCTGTTTCATGACATCCATTGCAAGTCCTCTACTTCTTTGCCGCCAAAGTTCAACTTCTGATTCATATGTTCAAACAGTGACAAAACCCTAGCTGAGCTACTCTTACATTCCAGTCGTATATTAGACGAACGGACACCCAAATATTGAAACACTGAAGAAACTTCATTCCAAGATCATTTTCAATCCGGGTCTATCTGCAACACATCTCTTTCCATCAAATCGATGTTGCTTGTGGCCAAGTAATTGTTACTCCCAGCTGTTTGACAAAATACATGACAGGAAAGTGAATGTCATGATCAGGAGCTATGTGAATAACAAGTTCTATCAAGATGCTAATTTTGTTTATCAAGGTAAGTGTAAACGACATGTTAGCCCTGATCACTATACATTTCCCTTTGTTCTTAAAGCTTATTTTGACTTCCATAATTTGAGGGGGCAGATTGATGATGCTGTTGGCAAGAAGAGTCTCGATTCTGACCTATTTATTAGGAATTGTATAGTGGTTATGTATGGGAAATGTGGGTGTTTAATAGAACATTGTGGTTGATTTGAAAGGGCGTGCTGTATGCATAAACAAGGCATGCATACAATAATATCATCAAGCAGATGCCTATGCTAGCAGTTTGATTACACTTTCCTGGAAGAGCTAATTAGTGGGTACAGGATGGCGTACGAGCAGTTGAATGGAAGTTTTGGACCTAAGATGTGATATCATCGTGTGAGAGGCCTCCTACCAGAAATAAAGTCCATTGAAGAGCTCCGCTTCCTTCAGGAGCTGTAACTTTTATCATCGAACAAAATTAAACCTTATTGCTCCTGTGAGAAATTAAAATTATTGTCTTCAGTTTCATTTCTTATTGCTAATCAGCATGCAACATGTGTTTTTACTAAGATATATTAATGACCACTAATATACTAAAGAGGAGGTTTAACTTGTTGACTTTCTTTATTCTAATGCACATGGCTGATTAAATAAAAAAAATGATGCAGGTAACAAAGGCATTGCTAATTAAGATAGTGTGAGTTGTGTTTGCAAAGGAAATAAAGAACTTGGGACAACAGAGCACGTGTGAACATATTTGTACATAAAATATGTGTTCTTAATCTGTTCAACTCAATAATTATGTAGATAGTGGATGTTTAGCAGCTGCTGCCCTATGTCACATCTCCATACTTTATCAATTTCTTAATAAGACAGGATTATTAAAACAAGTTTCAACCTTTAAAAAACCATTAAAGCTTAGTTGATAAGTCTAGCAATTTCACCGTGTGACCCATTTTTCTTGGATCCAGTCTTAGGCTTATCCACCTTGTAATCCATTTATGTCACTACTAAAGACTTACTCGTATTTGCTGTTTTTAAAATACCATAGAAGATATGCATAGATTTGAGCTGGTCCTGGGGTTATTTTAAAAATAAAAAAATCATTCCAGTGATGAAAGATTACCTATTTATCTCTGTCTTATTCCTAGCTCTGAGTTTCAAGGATGAAAGATTAATTAGTTCTTGGTTTTAAGGATTATGTAGGTTTCTGTTTGTGCCATTTCCGCCGTTGTTGCCCTCTGCATTCTGCTACTCTGGTTCAACCTGTTTGGTGTCTTCAACCTTTTTTTCTTTAACTCTGGTAGTCTAGTTTTTTATCTTTCACTTTTTGTTAAATGCATGCATTTTTGGATCTTTCACTGTCTAGCATGAAGATTTTTTCTTATTTTCACAAGTTTGATCTTGTTGATACATTCTTGATACTAGGAGTTGACTTTGCCCATTGCATGGATTGTCATTGAATTCAAACTGAAGACTAAATCTTTGGACTGGTATTTCATTTCAGGGCTTAGAAATTGGAGAAGGAGATGCAGGACATATGGGATATATTTTGTGGGGCATCAGATTGCTTGAAAGTGAATGGGAAACCTTGCAGTACTGATTGGATATCCGCGGCACGACCTTCATCATGTATCAATCATGCGTTGATCATTTTTTCTGATGTTATACTCTTGTTTTCCTTCCTATTCACTTTGTTTCCCAAATCATCCTTAAAATACACCAACATTCCTGTTCGCTTTTCTAGGTTCTCACGTTTGCAGTTGACTTCTGCTATTTTCAATGGTTTCCTGGGAGTAATGTATCTGTCCTTGTTCATTTGGGTGTTTGAAGACCAAATGAAGAAGACCCGTAGTGCATTACCACTGCATTGGTGGTTAATGACCTTGTTTCATGGAATTGCATGGTTATCAGTAAGTTTAACCGCAAGCCTTAGGGGAAAACGTATTTCAAGAATTCCCTTAAGGCTCTTGTCAACTCTTGCTTTTGTCTTTACTGGATTTTTTGCTGGTATGTCACTCATCGGGGCTATTCTTGATAAAGAGGTGACAATTAAGATAGTTCTAGACGTTTTGTCCTTTGTAGGAGCATGTTTATTGTTGTTATGCACCTACAAGGGGCTGCAGCATGAAGAGAGATATAAAAATGATCTTTATGCTCCTTTAAATGGCGCTGACAGTGGAATCAGTAGAAGTGATTCTGTTAGCTTCGTCACTCCCTTTGCTAAGGCTGGGGTTCTTAATAAAATGTCATTTTGGTGGATGAATCCACTGATGAAGAAGGGAAAACAAAAAGCTCTCGGGGATGAAGAAATTCCCAAATTGCGTGAGTCTGATCGTGCTGAATCATGTTACTTAATGTTTTTGGATATTCTGAACAAACAGAAACAAGTTGATCCGTCTTCCCAACCGTCGATTCTAAAGACAATTGTGTTATGTCACTGGAAGGAGCTCATTGTGTCAGGACTCTTTGCGCTGCTGAAAATAACTACTCTATCTGCTGGTCCTCTTCTTCTTAATGCATTCATTAAGATTGCTGAAGGAGATGCAGCTTTTAAAAATGAGGGGTTGTTATTGGCCATTCTGCTGTTTATATCAAAGAACCTGGAATCCTTGTCACAAAGGCAATGGTACTTCAGGAGCAGACTCATTGGCCTAAAAGTGAGGTCTTTACTTACAGCAGCCATTTATAAGAAGCAAATGAGATTATCCAATGCTGCCAAGCTGATGCATTCCAATGGCGAGATCATGAACTATGTAACCGTGGATGCTTATCGAGTTGGAGAGTTTCCTTTTTGGCTGCATCAGACGTGGACTACAATGCTCCAGATCTGCTTTGCACTTATCATTCTCCTCCGCACGGTTGGACTGGCAACTATTGCATCCTTGGTAGTGATTATACTCACGGTCCTGTGCAATGCTCCGCTAGCAAAGTTACAGCATAAATTCCAGTCCAAGCTAATGGTTGCACAAGATGATAGGCTCAAGGCTATCTCAGAGGCCCTTGTAAATATGAAAGTTCTGAAATTATATGCTTGGGAAGCTCATTTTAAGAAGGTCATAGAAAATTTGAGGCAAGTAGAAGAAAATTGTTATTCAGCTGTTCAATTGAGTAACGGATATAATTCTTTCCTTTATGGGTCATCACCTGTTTTGGTCTCTGCTGCAACATTTGGGGCTTGTTATTTCCTAGGTATTCCATTGCATGCAAGTAACATTTTCACCTTTGTAGCAACATTACGTCTGGTTCAGAGTCCTGTAAGCGACATTTCTGACCTTATTGGTGTGGTTATTAAAGCCAAGGTTTCCTTTGCGAGAATTGTCAAATTCCTTGAGGCCACTGAACTGGAAAATGCAAATGTTAGGCAGAAGCACAACTTTGGATCTACAGATCACGCCATACTTTTGAAATCAGCTAATATCTCATGGGAAGAGAATCCACCTCGACCTACACTGAGAAATATTAATTTGGAGGTTAGATCCGGTCAGAAGATTGCTATATGTGGGGAGGTGGGCTCAGGAAAGTCAACACTTATGGCAGCAATTCTTGGAGAGGTTCCAAGTATCCAAGGAACTGTAAGTTGTATTCGTTACTTACTGTTTTCCTTGCTAGGTAGGAAATGACAAGCTGGTTGTTGAAGTTTTTATTGTAGGCACATTCTTAAATTTACTTCACTTAATGCAGATTTAAAAATATAATTACATATTCTCAACTGATATATAGATTCTCCGTGTTCCTCAGGTTCAAGTTTACGGAAAAATTGCTTATGTCTCTCAGTCAGCATGGATTCAGACAGGGACAATACAAGAAAATATTTTGTTTGGTTCTCCACTGGATAGCCAGAGATACCAGCAAACTTTGGAAAAATGTTCACTGCTAAAAGACCTTGAGTTGCTACCATATGGTGATCTCACTGAAATAGGTGAAAGAGGAGTTAATCTTAGTGGTGGTCAAAAGCAGCGCATTCAACTTGCCCGCACTGTATCAGAATGCTGATATATATCTCTTAGATGATCCATTCAGTGCCGTAGATGTACATACTGCTAGTAGCTTATTCAATGTAAGAAAAATGTTGATAGTTTTGTGCTTCACATCACTTCTTCTGATCTGGAAGCTCAGGTCAGGACTGGTTTTTTGCCGGAATATGTCATGGGTGCTCTCTCAGGGAAAACCGTCTTTCTTGTGACGCACCAAGTTGATTTTCTTCCTGCTTTTGATATGGTTCTGGTTAGTAACATCTCTTTCTAATACGATTTCTCTCTGTCTTTTCTTTAAAGAAGAAAAGAGATGTGAACTCTTGAACTCCTGATCTGTTTTCTGTAAAATCACAGTTAATTTTGAAGCTGAATGGTTATATGCACAAGAAATGGCCTTACATGTCTACTTTTATTCACAGTTGCTGTCAGAAGGAGAAATTTCACATGCAGCTCCATATCATCAGTTATTGGCTTCGACCGAAGAGTTTCAGGACTTGGTTGATGCACACAAGGAGACCGCTGGTTCAGAAAAGGTTGCAGAGGTTACTTCATTGAGGCGAGAATCTCATACAAGAGAACTTCGTAAGACTGATACTGGGAAAAATTCTATTGCTCCGGGAGGTGATCAGTTGATTAAGCTAGAAGAGAGAGAAGTCGGAGACACTGGATTTAAGCCTTATGTTCAGTATCTAAATCAGAACAAAGGTTACCTCTTCTTTGCTATGGCTGTACTCTCGCACATAACATTTGCGGTTGGTCAGGTAACACAAAACTTCTGGATGGCTGCAAATGTTGATAATCCACAAGTTGGCACTTTGAGACTGATTGGAGTTTACTTGCTAATTGGAGTTGTATCAATGCTGTTTTTGCTCTCTCGCTCTCTATCAACAGTTTTTATGGGATTGCAATCATCCAAGTCCCTGTTCTCACAGTTATTATATTCTCTATTCCGTGCTCCTATGGCATTTTATGACTCTACCCCTTTGGGAAGGATATTAAGCCGGGTAAATATCTCAAACATGAACATTGAGAAACAAGCTACGACATTGATATTAAGATATATATGTACCTAACCTTTTCTGCTACCTACATCAATCCGTGTATGCAGGTCTCATCGGATTTAAGTATAGTTGATCTTGATATTCCTTTCAACTTGATTTTTACTTTTGGATCTACCACAAACTTCTATTCCAATCTTACAGTGGTAGCTATTGTCACTTGGCCAGTTCTGGTTATCTCCATCCCAATGCTTTATTTGGCCATTCAGTTGCAGGTAAGAGTTGGCTATTTTATTTTGCAGAACTATTCTCTCAGTGCCAGCAGTAACTGATAAAGAGACTTCAAACTTTTTCTCTTTCTCTTGGCAGAAATACTACTATGCATCAGCAAAAGAGTTGATGCGGATAAATGGTACTACCAAATCATTTGTGGCCAACCATCTTGCTGAATCTATTGCTGGAGCTGTGACTATAAGGGCATTCAAAGAGGAAGACAGATTTTTTATGAAGACTTTGAAGCTAATTGATATAAATGCCAGCCCGTTCTTCCACAATTTTGC
This sequence comes from Solanum tuberosum, assembly GCF_000226075.1. Lineage (NCBI taxonomy): Eukaryota > Viridiplantae > Streptophyta > Magnoliopsida > Solanales > Solanaceae > Solanum > Solanum tuberosum. Next base: position 14,235 of record NW_006239577.1, read on the forward strand.
AGCAAATGAGTGGTTGATTCAACGACTGGAAACTATTACTGCTATTGTTCTTGCATCCTCAACACTTTGCATGGTTTTGCTTCCTCCTGGGACTTTAAGTTCAGGTATGTGATGAAATAATATTATTCTTGAGACTAGATAAAGAATTCTGCATTATTGTTCCTTGACTTTTCGTCAATGTAAAGCAGAGCAGGTTTTCTGATAACAAGCTATTATGCTTTTGCAGGATTCATTGGGATGGCTTTGTCCTATGGTCTTTCCTTAAACACATCTCTTGTTTTTTCCATTCAAAACCAGTGCAGGCTAACAAATTACATCATTTCGGTGGAAAGACTCAACCAGTATATGCACATTCCAAGTGAACCACCTGAGATTGTTGAAGAGAACCGTCCACCAGTCAATTGGCCAACAAGGGGTAAAGTTGAAATTCAAGATCTGCTGGTAAAATATAACTAATTACTCAATTTCTTGTATTTAGAATGTTCAAAATACTGATCAGTGTAATCCAAAGCAGGTAAGATATAGGGAAGATACCCCATTTGTGCTTAGGGGGATCAGTTGTACAATTGAAGGAGGTCAGAAAATCGGTATAGTTGGCCGGACTGGGAGTGGCAAGACAACACTCATCGGTGCACTATTTCGATTAGTGGAGCCAACAGGTGGAAGGATTATAGTTGATGGAATTGACATTTCTAAAATCGGTCTTCATGATCTAAGGTCTCGATTTGGGATTATACCTCAGGACCCTACACTCGTCAATGGAGCAGTAAGATACAACTTGGACCCCTTAAGTCAGCATACTGATGAGGAAATATGGGAGGTAATATGCATTAACTTATTATGTGTTGGTCATTATTCTTGCCATTAGATGGAGAATATGCATTGTAGCAAAGGCGATTTTCTGATTTATTGCTTTCATTCTCATCTTCAATGGAAAAGGTTCTTGGGAAATGTCAGCTGAGAGAAGCAGTGGAAGAAAAAGAAAAGGGGCTTGACTCACTGGGTAAGTCGTCTAAATGCAAGTCTGATTATTTTATCTGTGGATTTCTGTTTGACCATTGTAGAGTCATTTCAGTTGTGGAAGATGGATCAAACTGGAGCATGGGACAGCGACAATTGTTCTGTTTGGGACGTGCTCTTTTGAGGAAAAGTAAGATTTTGGTGCTTGATGAAGCAAACTGCATCGATTGACAATGCCACTGATATGATATTGCAGAAAACCATCAGGACAGAATTTGCTAACAGTACTGTAATTACAGTTGCCCATAGGATACCCACAGTAATGGATTGTACTATGGTTCTGGCCATTAGTGATGGTAATACCTCTTCGTTTACTTTTAGACACGACTATGATATGACTTTCAGACATGTTAATCCCAGAATGTTTAACGTTGGTTGTGAATACAGGGAAACTAGTGGAGTATGATGAACCAATGAAGCTGATGAAGCAAGAAAGTTCGCTTTTCGGACAACTCGTTAAGGAGTATTGGTCTCATTACCACTTAGCAGAATCTCATTGAAACTAACTGCATGTTTGCAATATCTTCTTTGGCATTGGCATAGATTGCCTATGTATTTGCTACAGCTATATATCCCCCAACAAACCACAACTAGGGCAGCGGAGAGCTCAACGTCAATCTATTTTTCATGAGCATATGAAGTTAATCAAGATGAGGAATTCCGGAATATCATAAACCAACGTGGGACATTTGCATGAGCAAAGAGAAGTAAAGAAGCTAGTGGTCTTGCAGGCCCTGGAGTTAGTGAGCCTGAATTAACTGTATCCTATGTCAATCTTATTTCTTTTGCACAGATTTGTCAATTGTCATCTATGTTATATTTTCTACTAGTGTTTTATAGATGCACAAAATCATCCAACTAGCGTTTTTGCCGACGAGAGTGATATAATCTACCATAGTTATTAATTGTCAAAAGGACTGGTGGTCAGTTGTTAAGCCTTCAAAATTTCTTACTAACTATGTTTTGTATTTCAAAAGTGAGTTTTTTTTCCCCTCAAAAAGATGACACATTCTGAAGACCGTAAGTCTAAAAGACATATATCCATTAATACCCAAAAATATTCAACTTCCGCACACAAAATTTTAATGGGTTTCGACCATAAGTTATAAATATTTTTCAAGAAGTGTTGCATCTTATTTTACTTCTATTTTAATCTTTTTAACATCTAAATTAGGAGTTAATAATGATTCATTTAGAAAGTTACTTGTATATAACCCAAAAATCATAATTCATTTAGAAAGTGCAATTCAATGTAGGAACCATGGACTTCCATGAATAAATTATTTGAACAATCATCAATAAATTTGTAAGCTGCTGTTTCATGACATCCATTTCAACCTCCTTGCGTCTTTGCCGCTATAGTTCCACGGCCTATTCATATATACAAACAGTGAGAAAACCCCAGCTGAGCTACTCTTTCCATGTAGACGAAGTTTCTTCCAGTCGTATATTAGACAGACTCCCAGATATCAAAACACTGAAGAAACTTCATTCCAAGATCATTTTCGATCCGGGTTTATGTAACAACACTTCTCTTGCCATCAAATTGATGCGTGCTTATGCTGCTTGTGGCCAACCTAATGTTACCCGCCAACTGTTCGATAAAATACCTGAGAGAAATGCGGCGGTTTATAATGTCATGATCAGGAGCTATGTGAATAACAAGTACTATAAAGATGCGATTTTTATTTATATAGATATGTGTAAACGAGATGTTAACCCTGATAACTATACGTTTCCGTGTGTTCTTAAAGCTTGTTTTGGTTCCGACAATTTGAGGGTGGGGATGCAGATTCACTGTGCTGTTGGCAAGAGGGGTCTTGATTCTGACTTATTTATTGGTAATTGTCTGGTGGCTATGTATGGGAAATGTGGGTGTTTAGTGGAGGCTCGCCAGGTTCATAGTGAAATGCCCAAACGGGACGTTGTTTCTTGGAATTCAATGGTTGTTGGATATGCTCAAAATGGAAGGTTTGATGATGCGTTAGAGGTTTGTAAAGAAATGAACGTGTTAGGTTATAAGCCAAATGCAGGAACCATGGCTAGCCTTTTACCTGCTGTAAGCAATACCAGCATTGAGAATGTCTTGTTTGTCAAAGATATTTTCATGAGTTTGGATATAAAGGATTTGGTTGCATGGAACGTGATGATAGCTGTATATGTCAAGAATTATATGCCTAATGAGGCGGTTGAGCTCTATCTCCAAATGGAAACTTGTGGGATAGAACCTGATGCTATAACTTTTGCTAGCATTCTTCCTGCTTGTGGGGATCTTTCAGCTGTATCATTGGGAAGGAGGATTCATGAATTTATTGAGACAAAAGGTCTTCGTCCAAATTTATCTCTTGAGAACGCATTAGTTGATATGTATGCTAGGTGTGGGTGTTTGACAGAGGCAAGAAAAATGTTTGAGGGGATGAAGTTTCGGGATGTTGTGTCATGGACTTCCCTGATATCTGCTTATGGTAAGAGCGGCCAAGGTCGGGATGGAGTTGTGTTGTTTTCACAAATGTTGGAGTCTGGTCTTCAACCTGATTCTATTGCTTTTGTTTCCATTCTTTCTGCTTGTAGCCATGCAGGATTGCTACTTGAAGGAGAACACTATTACAAGCAAATGACAGACAAGTACAAGATTGTTCCTAGGTTAGAACATTATGCCTGCATGGTTGATTTAAAAGGACGAGCAGGACACATAAACGAGGCCTTCAATTTCATCAAGCATATGCCTATAGAGGCTAATGAGAGAATTTGGGGTGCTCTTTTGGGTGCCTGTCGGGTGTACAATGATATGGACATTGGGCTTGTAGCTGCAGACAATCTTTTTGAATTGGCCCCAAAGCAGTCTGGTTATTATGTCTTGCTATCAAATATTTATGCAAAGGCTGGAAGATGGAAAGATGTAACGACTGTTAGGTCAATCATGAAGGGAAAAGGGATTAAGAAAATGCCTGGTGTCAGCAATGTAGAGCTAAATAACATGGTGCACACCTTTCTTGCTGGTGACACGTCTCACTCACAATCAAAGGAGATCTATGAAGAGTTAGACATATTAATAGGTAAGATGAAAGAGGAAGGATATGTCCCAGAAACAGATTCTGCCCTTCACGACGTTGAGGAGGAAGACAAAGAAAATCATCTAGTAGTTCATAGTGAGAAGCTGGCTATTGTCTTTGCAATTATGAACACCAGTCATGGTACACCCATTAAAATTACTAAAAATTTACGCGTGTGTGGAGATTGCCACATTGCTGCCAAACTTATCTCCAAGATCACCCAACGTCTGATTGTAGTTAGGGATACAAATCGTTATCATCACTTTCAAAATGGAGTTTGCTCATGTAGTGACTATTGGTGACTCTTCCAGGAGTTACATAGTTGTGCATGTATTTCAGTTACTCATGTAAGTGGAAAGTTCTTATACGCATTTTGCTTAGCACATTACCCTTTTCAGGCTTCAATCAACAATCCTTTGATTGCCTGGTCACACTGTTGGCCCTCTAGCAAGGTTTGCAGGAAGAGTCGGTGGGCACAGATGACAGACAACACAAGCAATTGAAGGGAAATTTTTGGACCTAAGTTGCTCACATTGTGAGAGGCCTCTTCCCATTTCCCATAATCTTATTCGTTATACATTAGCCTTAAATCTTGATTTTTCTTAACTTCAACGTGAGGTAAATAGTTAAAGAGCTCAATTGAGCCACTGCTGGAGCTGTAACTTCTTTTATCAGAGAAAAAAAGCTAATTTGTATGAGAAAATATATTGCCTTTCAGTTTCATTCTCTTATTGTTGATTGGCATAACATACCCAATAATTGTACTAGTTTGCATAATCAGCACGCTTTCTTGACTGATCTAACTGTTTGGACTAAATATATGATTTATTTTATTTTTAAAAAAAGTGATTTTGGTAGACATCAAGAATGATAGTGGGCCTAAAAAAAAGAAATAATGTAAAGATATTGCACCCAAGCCTAACTTAACCCTGAAAACTAGTTCATGAGGAGAGGATTGTCCAAGTTTATATAAATAGACCATCAGTCTAAACGGGATGAACTTGACTTTAATATCACGTAAAGTTATGGTATCCGAGCATAATTCAACTTCATGAGCTAACCACAAGTCTAAACGGGGATGAATCTGACTTTAATATCATATAAAGTTATGGCATCCAAGTCTAATTCAACCTCAAAAGCTAGCTCATGAGGAATCATATGCGGAGACCAGCAATCCATTTCTCATCAATTATAGCAATGTGCTAAAAAAAATGTAACATGTTTTTGTTGAATTAATCAATGACAATGACCCACTATGACGAGTTCAATTATTGCCGTTTGTTATACAAACCTCACCAAACTTTAGGGGTAGGTTCTGTACGAAAATATTTTTCAGAAAATATTTTTTTTGAAAAATATTCAAATTTTTAAAATTGCATTTTTTACGTTATCGGATCAAAAGTTATTTTTCTAAAGAGTATTCTCTAGTTTCAAGTAAAAGATATAAGATATTTTTTGGAAATATTTTTCATTTACCAACCAAACATTAAAAAATATTTTCTATCCACCAACCAAATATGAAAAAATAAGTTAAATATTCACTTGTTTTCAAAGAAAACATTTTCCAACGTACCAAACACACCCTAGGTCTTTCAGACTTGGGTAGGAAAAAGATGGAAGTGCTCGATACATATAAGCTATAACAGTAGAAAAATAAAGGATATCAGATAATTAAGGTTTAAGTTATGTGTGAGCTGCCATTATAAAAAATTGTAAAAAAGTATAGCTGGTTGCTACTTGTGTCAACTCCATATTTGATATAAGAAAAAGAATTTTTTTAGAGAGAAAAATTAGACGGCTAAAATGGCTACAGCTTCTTCTGTTTCTTCTTCTTCTTCAATGGAACGGATCATGTCACTTCCACATTCCTCCATGACCATGAGGTTACGCCATTCCAATGTCCCTTCTTTGCTTCGTCTTTCTCCTCAAGCTGCTCGTTCATCGTTTTCATCCTCTTTTAGGTCACCCACAGGTTAATATTACATCGTCTTCTTTTTTTCTCAGGTTCCTCGATAGTTATAGTTTTTGCTGTGTCTGCTCTGCTTTTTTTTTTGTGAATATAAAACTGTTAATTTGAGATAAAAAAAAAACTTTTGACTTTGCCTAAATATATGAGTCTCAATCGGCCTGACCTGTACAGTCCCTATCAGAGGTCTATGGTCCATGACGGCGAGACATCTCCATTGTGATATTTTGCTTGGAGCATATTTCAAGCAAATTAGGATTAGGGTTTTTCGCAGTGTATATAAGCATGATTTACTTTGTGTATTTGTATAAAGATTGAGAAATAAATAATATGAGTTGGTTGGTCACTGACCGTGGGTTTTTTTTCCGTCTAGGGTTTTTATTAAGATTGTGTGTTCTTCCTTTTCGTTATTATTGCTTTCATTAGTGTTGTCTCGTATCAAGACTATCACAGTCTAACTTTTCAAGGAAAAATAGTAGAAATGTATGAATATACCAGCTATCCATCATTATGGAAATACAAACATTGATCATATAGAGTACAAATTTAACACAAATTGCAAAATTGACACACAAGGGTTGGATTATATACAAGTAAATTTAGCAGGGCCTTATTGGTCCCAACTCTGTTTATGTTCCAAGTGAATGCATTCATGTTCTGCATAAACGGAGAAGTTTTTTTACAGTTCCAAATTGGAAAGAAAAAAGAATTTACTTTCCGACTTTTTAGTTCTAGGAGACTATTCGGTCTTGCATCAAGCCAGAGTTCTTTGCTCTAAGGTGTAAAAAATTTCAGGCTTTCGACGTTGCATAGGTTCCAAGAGATCTCCTATCTTCAAGATCAGGGCTTCCTTTTCTGATGAGGAAACGTCTGAATCTGATACTCGCATCAGAAAGGTATTTTCCAATGTAAAAGACACGGTAAGGCTCTCTACATTTGATAGTTCATTTGCAATGCCTCAAAACTGGCTCATTTATTCGTTTGCTGAAATTCAACTGTGTGAAAACTTTGTAATAGTGGGACAGACTCGAAAAGAAACCCACAGTCTTTATTTATGGAGGTTCTGCAATCCTTGGTCTTTGGTTGTCTTCAATCATTGCTGATACATTAGACTCCATACCCCTGGTAAGTGGTCTAATTGCACTAGTCTTTTCCAGTGTTTTATCAACGCATAGGGTGCCAAAAGCCAATAGTGTCTATGCTACATTAACTAGTTTAGTTAGCCTTGTTCGTTTGGGGTTATCATAATTTCTTTTCTCTACTTTCTTGTGATTATTGAACCTGAGTGAATGTCTCTGACAGTTTAACTTTTTCTGAACCAGTTACCCAAGTTTTTGGAGTTGGTTGGGCTTGGATATTTTGGATGGTTCGTCTACAGATATCTTCTCTTTAAGGTACGGTCTTAGCATGAAAGAAATAAAGATCATTTCTTGCATCTATCTACAGTTTGATATAAACATAGGCTAAAACAGCATGCACCCAAATGAGGTTTTTGCTAAGAAACTTCAGGTCAATCTTATAGGAATAACTTCATCAACCCACCCAGTATTACTTTCGTCATGTAAACAAAGTATTATTCATTCATTTCTTTACTACGACTGTCACCTCGGTTACATATAGGCCAATCATGCATCTTTTTCAATGTCAGCTGATGCAAATTAAAGACAAGTTGAGTTTTCACATGTTTTAGTTGCATAACTCTCCATGCATCAGAAACCCTCAACATGCCAAACGACCTAGGAAATCATATTTCAATTTAGTTTGATAGCCACAAATCTACATCTCTACTGTAAGCGCATAAATGTTTGGGACTTAAATAGTTAAATAACATGCTGAATATGGTATTTTATTACCAGTAGTATCATTTTTCTGTTAGCGTACGTTCACAGTTGATGGTAGATAGTGCGCATATATGGCTAATGCTAAAACTGGATTTTCTGTTCTCAGAGTGGACGGGATGAACTGGGAAGAGATGTTCAAGCTCTTAAGAAAAAGATTACTGGAGATGAAGAGGAATAGCAGAAACCAGTTTCTGCATTGCTGTTTTCTTACAATCCAGAGTAGCTGAAAGAACATCTGAACAAATAAAGCTGAAGCTGGAAGCTTTTTTTTTCTATTGTTCAATTTATATTGTACACTCTTTTATATGAAGACATTGTACATTACAAACTAGTCAATTTCTAAACCCCCTCCAACAAAATTAAAAACAAGGACTCTGCAAATGTTGAAAGACCCCACTTGGTTTTACAAGAGATCAGCTTACTCGAATGCAGAATCGTGCACTCGCAGTTTATAGTGGTGTTAATGGTGGAAATTAAATTCGTCAACCCACATATTTCCAGTATTTCACTGCATTCATCCACATGACAGGAATAGATCAGCAAATTTTGCCTACAATATCATTTTTTTTTAAAAGTGTACATCAATTTGGGCATTAGTTTGATGAACAGGAATTCTGAACCACGTAAAGATTTAATTGCACAAGTGATAACAGGAATAAATACTATTCTCAAGTAACCTACAAATACTGCACTTTTCGTGCTAGCGGGCCAGTTTGTTCAACTTAAGGTTACTATAATTTCTGAGAAGTGGAATAGTGTGTTGTTTTCTACACTATTCAATGAGGACATTAGAATTTAGATGTTGTGAGTTCAAAAATCATATCTAAAACTTCTTGAAAAGTTCGTGCAGACTGCAAAGAAAAGAAAATAAGGAGATAAGATAGACCTTTAAACGTATTTTTACATAAAATATGTGTTCATTGGTCAACTCAATAATTAAGTAGTTTGAAGTATATCAGCTAGCCATATGGTGCATTATTAATAGCACGTCTTTCCTTGATCCACACTTATCAACTTCTTATTTAGGATATGATTATTCATCCCATATGATGTTTACTCAATTCATTATTTCATAATGTAATAGAAAAAAAATGTAGAAACGGCTCATATGATTTGAGAGGAGACACATTGGCCAATAGATGATTAATAAGTGAAACTCTATCTTTTTTTTATGTATATATTTATTGATTGTTGAATTCTATTAACACAAGGAGAATTTCTAACGTAGTGATAAAAGAGGATTAAACAATATTTTAGGTCATAAGTTTGACTCACACAGTTGTAGCATTTCTTTTAAAATCCCCTCATCTTCCATGTCCCATCACGTCTCTGCCTCAAGGTTTACTTTTGCTTCTTGAACCACCACTAGGGAAGGCTCCTCTTGCATTTGTGAGGCTTCATGTGGGACGATTGTGTATTTAACCTATTAAAATTGATGCAAAAAGTCAAAAAAAAAAAAACCCGCATATTTTGGAACCAGTGTGTTGATTTTGATTTTAATTTTTATTCTATTTATAATCGTATTGTTCATATAACTCAATTAATTCTATGAAATATCTACTACCTCCGTCAGCCGGTTATTTGATTTTTGCTTGTTCCTTGATTCTATTTGAATTACCTGCTAGGTCTTGACTTTTAATCATAAGACAGAAAGGGGCCGGTGGAAGAATGCATTGGAATTTTTTTATTTTTTTAAAATTTTAGTGGGTTGGGATTCATCATTCAAGAATGGGTTAAGATTTCGATTATAAATTGGGTCAAAATTCAGTGGGTATCCTAGTTGGCAAGCTTATGTGGTGGAATTAGTGTTATGTGACGCCACATCACTGTTGTTAACTCTTGATGATATTTCTGGTCTCCTAAGATAATGTCGGGGACATTTTTTATCCCAAAATGTGAAGGTATAAGTGATTTATTTTGCATAATTGACAATGTTACCATTTTTCTATTTTTAATACATTAAATCAACACCGCATAAAAATAATCTAAATATAATTAATGTAAATATAACTAATACAAATATTATATTTTTCACCTAAAGATCTTGAAAAGAGAAAGAAATTAACCAAAAATTCACTAACAGAAAATGGTTATTCTGGAGATGACATGACCAAATATATACCTTGGATGTTTGACTTCCTCCTTCCCAGATTCCATTCTTTAGCTGTCTTTTGATGTAAAATATTCCAAGAATTCCCATAATGCAACAGAGTGGTACTACTATTTTATGGAAAGAAAATATCCTCTCCCTTTTTTCCTCCCAATCTCCTCCTATATAAAACCAGTCTCTTTTAATCTAACTCCAATCATACCCCAATATTCAATCTAAAATGGCCTTCAATCTCCTCTTTTCCTCTATTTTATTCTTAGCTATTGTCAAGAACTCAATTGCTGGTGGCATAGCTATTTACTGGGGCCAAAACGGCAACGAAGCAACTTTAAACGACACCTGTAATTCTGGGCGATATGCCTATGTCAACTTAGCCTTTCTTAACAAATTCGGAAACGGCCAAACCCCTGAAATCAATCTCGCCGGTCACTGCAACCCCGCCGTCAATGGATGCACAATCGTCGGCCCGGAAATCAAACACTGCCAAAAATTAGGCGTCAAAGTAATGTTGTCTATTGGCGGTGGCGTTGGAAATTACTCATTAGCTTCGAAAAAAGACGCTAAGGACGTTGCAAGGTATCTATGGAACAATTTCTTAGGTGGCCGTTCCTCTTTTAGGCCTTTGGGAAATGCTATTCTCGATGGAATTGACTTTGATATTGAGCTTGGATCGCCGCTTCACTACGAAGATCTAGCTAAATATTTGAAAAATTACAGCAAGCGTGGAAGAAAAATGTACCTTACCGCAGCTCCCCAATGTCCATTTCCCGATCGATTGCTTGGTTCTGCCTTGAATTCAAAGCTTTTTGATAATGTTTGGATTCAATTTTACAATAATCCTCCGTGCCAGTTCACTCCTAATAATACGGATAATCTGAAAAATTCTTGGGTCCGGTGGACGACGTCGGTGAAAGCGAAAAGGATATTTTTGGGGCTTCCGGCTGCACCGCAGGCTGCCGGAAGTGGATTTATTCCGGCGGATGTGTTGACGGAGGAAATTCTTCCGGCGATTAAGAAATCACGCAAGTATGGAGGTGTTATGTTGTGGTCGAAGTTCTGGGATGAGCAGAGCGGATATAGTGCCGCTATAGTGAAGAGTGTATGAAAATTGTTTTTTTTTTAAAAGAAATTTGGAAATAATTAAAGTTGAAAGACTATGAATTAAGCATTTTATCATTGAAAATTATTTTGGATTTTTTCTACTTAATTATGTCCATGGTATAATATAAACGAATTTGGTGTGGTATATATATAATTGTCTTTGCTATTAATTAAAAAAAAAGGATAAAAATGAGTGTCACTAGTTTTAAGCGAATAAAAAGAAAGGTGAAGGCAAAATGATCTTACAAATTATATAAAAGGTCACTTACGAATTAAATGAAAGAAAACATTTTTTCTTGATTATTCACCTGTAAAATGAAGATCTATTAAAAAAGTACAAAAATAAAAATAAATTTATAAAGAATTATTGAATCAAAATTCAGTTAAATTGTTCGAAGGAACACTTGTATATATAGCTTGAGGAGAACAAATGAGTCCATCCCTAGTATAACACGAAAAGCCTTGGTGACCCAAAGAAGACTGCCTTACCGTGGAATGGAGTCATATGACTCTCAAAAGACGATTAATCAACCTTGAGCCACATGTCCACCTGCTTCAATCAATGTTAGTTAAAGCGTCAGAGCATAAATACGTGCTATAAAATAACTTTTTAGTACTAAGAGCATGTTTGATATTACTATTAAAAATTGCTTATTTTTAAAAGAGTTTTTTTAAAATAGTTTTTCAAAAAAGGTTGAACCCAGCTCTCAAATCAGGAGATCTGGGGGCTTTTGCCTGCTCATCATCAATCTCATTCTACTACTCTGTTACTACAAATTCTTGTCAATCTCTGAGGGACATCGAAGACTTGGAACTACATCGATAGACAAAATATTTTCCTTCCTCGCTACTATCTCGAGAGAAGCAATCAATTGGGATGATGTCATTGGTTCTTTTCTTCTCTTTCCCTCTCGGGAGCTTCCTTTCGGAGTCGACGTGCTTCCTTATTCGCGAGAATTTCCTCCCTCCGGCGATGTCTCCACACTAAGCACTCTTCTTATCGTTTCAACCTTTCCTCATATCTAATTTGTCCTGAAGTCTTTCTTTAGCCTGATCAGATAATGGTGCTCTACTTTGGACATAGGATTGATATCCCCCAATTCTTCGTTTACTAACGTAGAACTCATGCTACGTCGGATTTGATGTTTCAAAGAAATAGGTGGTTGTTAACTACCGAAGTCTGGTTGATGTTTACATATGTAACTTAACTTATTCTATTTATATTAGAGACTTTGACTATGTCATCATCTATGTGTTATCGAGAATGGGTCTTTTGTCCTCTGGCATCGGGCATTCGGGTGCTTTTCAAAAAAACAATTTGTGTTTGACAAATTCATTTGAAAGATGCTTTTGATAATCAATTTGTGTTTGACTTATTTTTTAAAAAAGTACTTTTGAGAATCAAATTACGAAAAATGACAAGTATCAATGTTAATTAATTAAAATGTACATATTCAAATTTTCAATCAATATTATACATAGATAAATATTGTTGAAAAATATTGAAAAGATGAATCTTTTTGCTATTCGTTACATGTTTTTTTGGATTCAATATTAACAATTATCCTTTTTTGTTATAATACTCCAAAGTTTTAAGAAATTCAAAAACAAATAATACGTAGATTAAGAAAATAATTTCTTTTTTGGGAGGTCTAAATCTTTAATTATTACTTTTTTTTTAATCATGCAAAAATATTGTTGTTACTTTTATTTATAATTCTATAAAATGATACGTAAAATAATATATACAATAAAAAGTATAAATAATAATATAAAAACATAAAAATAAAATAAAAATTATCATATTAAAATAAAAAATAAAATTTTTGGATGAAAATTAACCAAACTTATGAGATAGGTTAATTTAATAAGCAATATATTGATAAATATGTATATATATATATATATAAAATATTTTAGTCTTAAAAAATAATTTTCTGCTTCTGAGTTCTGACTCTTTTAAAAGCAATTTTAAGAATTTACCAAATACTTATTTATTCAAAAAAAAGTTTTTTTTCAATTTTTTTTTTTTTTTTTTTTTTTACCTCCGACAGCAATACTAAACAGACTCTAAGCATGGTTTCACATCAAGGCGACTTTTCAGTTTTCATAACTTATAAAAGGAGACTCCAGTCCACATGGAATAGAGGGGATAGAAAGAAAATAATCTAAAAACTTATGCTATTCTTCTCTTTTTAGGGTTTTTTTATTAAGGAAACCATGAAACTTCCTTTTTTACTTTTTATTATCCTTCTTTTGCTTAAAAATCATTTCCTGAAAAAAAAAATACCACTTTAAAGGTTTAGTCTAGAGGGAAAGGAGTTAATAGATCTTTATTTTTGTTTAATTATATTTTTTGAAAGTAATCATATCAATCACATAGCGCATACATAATAAATTTGAAGTTTAAATAAATGTTCATTGATTGGTGTTATAACTATTCAAATATCAATCACATTAATGGGTCTTGGTTATGAATAAGGTTAGGAACAAATTTATACAATATATTTTTTATTTATAATTTTTAAAGGGCGTGCAAAATGATAAATATGATAAGTAACTATTCTATTCGTTTTAATTTGTTTGTCTTAATTTTATTTTTTGTTTATTTATAAAAAAAACTTTTTTTGACAACTTTTTAATTTCAACTTTCAAAATATCATTTTTAAGATCACAAAATTAAAGAACATTGTGATATATGCTATATTTCTTTAGTACTTATAACATTACCAAGATTTTTTTTTTAATAAAAAACCATCTCAATTCAAAATAGATAAACACAAGTGAATAATATGAAACAAATTCAATACAGTATTTTTTATTTTGTAAATTGACATTTTTAACGCTGAAAAAAAAAGATTGAAGTTCGAAGTTTAAATTCAAGAGCACGTGCTGTAACAGAAACAAGGACACGCCAGACAAAAGAACGACGTCGATTTAATCCAATTTTGTTGGCAAAATCTCTAAACGATAGTGCTTTTAGATAAAGACTTAGGGGTCGTTTGGTAGAGTGTATAAGAATAATGCAAAATAGGGTGTATTAGTAATGCCTGCATTAGTAGTGCTTGCATTAGTAATGCTTGCATTAGTTATGTCTGCATTATTTCTTATACACTGTTTGGTTTGATGTATTAGAAATAACAAATCTTGCATAATGTCTATTAAAAAAATGTATGTTTACAAAAATACCCTTCACACTTTATTTCTTTGTTCACTTCCTTTGCAACAAGGTTCTTTGCTAAAACATTATTTACTCCTATTCTTCTTTTTTTTCAAATATAAAATTAAATAGTTGTTACTATATTGAAATAAGATTAAAAAAAAAGAAGAAGAAGAAGATGCCAGCTCCATTATTAGTAGATTTCCAAAATGAATTTCATCAATGAGGTCAATTTTTTTTTTGGTAACCAATGTAAAATATTACCATTACCACAAAATACCAATACAAATAAAGAGCACCCATTTCTGATATCAGAAACTAGGCCTCCAACAAACAAGAAAACTAACTACTAAGTAATCGAATAAAC
>NW_006239577.1:29789-55956 GCF_000226075.1 Solanum tuberosum
CAGTTGCCTGTAGAGGAACCTGTTCCCTTGCAATATGAACATATCGTTCTCTTTCGTTAATCCAATCAGGAATCCCTGAGTAGCACATCTTCTATTCGATGATGAAATTCCTGACTGACATTTAACGAATATATATAACTATAGAGTATCGAAAAAGGAAAGGGAAGGATGAGAAGAAAAGTAGAAAAAAGTGGATACGTATATTACTAAAAAAAATTAGTTAAAAGAAGCTTTAGATTGATTCTTATTTATTATCACAGATAAGGACTGGGCAGTTTGCTTTTTTCTCTTTAGCTTTTGCAAGTGGGAAATATGGTTTTGTTTCCTTATTCATTACAATCTACCATATTAATTGTCCCACTGATGCAATGTTCCAGCTGCTACTGGCAGAATCATTTACTCCTTTTTCTTAAATTTAGAAAGGAGGTGGCGAGAAGAGAGAGCTCGTAACTCCCTTCCCAAACACAGAAAAAAACAAAAGAGGATCAACCAATCAATGATCAGAACAATATGATATTAATTAACTGTAAAAGGATCTAAAGAGAGGCTAGATGCTACTGTATATGTGATGATAACAATTTACTTGATCACTAGTTTAAAGGCACATCAACTATGAATAATTAAAGTAACTAATAAGGAAAGTACCATATGAAATAACAAAAATATATTAATTACCTTTATAAAGTCAATCCAATGTTTTGGATCGTCAACTATTATAGTTCCATCACTATATTGAAATCCCAAACCACTTCGAGTCTTCAACAAAGCTATACTTCCATAGCATCTTTTCCAATATCTCATTTTATTTTTGATGTGTGGTTCACCTTTCAATCCACTTGTAGGATGATATTTGTGTATATAACGTTCTAACTCCATCAAGTGTCCTGGTCTAAAGGTTCCATTATCACCTCTCCAACCATTAGCACACAACTCTTTAAGCCCGTCTAAAAGAGTTTGTTCTTCTTCTGGAATCCATGTCCTTCGTGTTGAAGGTGTTGTGTTGCTTGATTTTTTTGATTTCTTATTTGATGATGTTTGACTATTCATTTCGCCTGTAAGAACTTTTATTCGACAGATTATCAGAAAAATCAGGAAGAACCAAATATCATAAGATTCACTATAAACTAAAGCATACAACAAAAGAAATGTGAAGAGTACATAAGGGTGTGCAATTAAGGTCACAAAAAAACAGAAGTTTCTGGCAGTTAAACAATTTATACTAGGCCAGTTCTAAAGAGCAAATGAAGTCCAAAAAGGTTCTATAGCTAACAAGTAGCAATATGTCAATTGTTAAATCTTGCATTCCACATTGATTGAGCCAGCTCATCCCTCCAAGTGGTCCACTCCTCCGACGATTCAACAACATCAATATTCTCGTGTTGATACTCCATTTGTTCTTCTATATCAATGTCTAAGGGATCCACTTCCATCTCTCTACGAATGAAATTATGAATCAAGCAGCAAGCACTAATGATCCTGTTATGAACCTTAACCGAGTACCATGAAGAACTTCTAAGAATTCCCCAACGTCCTTTCAACAAACCAAATGCCCTTTCAATTACATTACGAGCTCTAGCATGCCTCATGTTGAAAAGCTCTTCTTTACATCGAGGCGATGGATTATCGCCTCGCCAATCCTTTAACCAATATCTATAACCTCGATAAGGTGAAAGAAATCCTTTTCCATTCGTATATCCTCCATCACACAAGTAATAGTTACCTATAATATAAAGATATAATTTAGTTACTAGTACCATTCTTTCTATGATATAACTTGAAAGCATATATAAGGCCTACCCTCATTAATTTTCAAACCATTCCTTCGTACTATATCATCTCGTAATACACGACCATCGGCAGCTGAACCTTCCCATCCAGGTAACACATAAGTAAAATTGAGATTTCTATCACAAACTCCCAAAACATTAGTTGCTATCTCTCCTTTTCTTGTTCTATTATCTTTGGGTTTGTGTTGGATTGGAACTCTAATGGGAATGTAAGTACCGTCTAGTGCACCTAAACAACCCTTTAAGATAAATTATAGTGTTATCTCAAAATATATAATATTTTTCTAAAACTACATATTTTGTATACAAGTTAAAAGATGATAAATGACAATTTCACCTACCTCAAACCATTTCCATCGATCTTCAATCTCATCCTCAAGTATTGGTTTAGGATTAACAAGTAGCAATGGAGTTAGTTTGAGAATAGCACTCAAGCATTCATTGAAAGCCTGACTTACGCTCCATCCCGATCTAATATAATCAACCTTGATTGATCTATTTTTCTCATGGTGAGCCAAGATATTTAAAAACATTGCTAATTTTTCGCTGCTTGACATACTTTTACTATCGGTCAAACCTCCAATATCCTTTAGTTAAGAGAACTAAAGTGTGAAAGGCATTTCTATCCATTCTTAACTTATCGATACATACACTACCATTATCATTATGATATAGTGTAAGTGAGAAATGATTTTCGGAACTCGAACACTCATACGATACCTAACCTCACGTCTGTTTCGACATCGTCTTCTTAGAGAATGACCATGACTAGCCATGAAAAGACAAATAAGGAGAACAAGAACTTGCTGAAACAATATCTCCACAAGAATAATATATTCAATACCTGATAATGGTTTGAAGATACCATAATAACACCTATATTTGCCATAAAAATAAGAATGAATACATATAAAGCTTTTAAATAAGTATCTATGTGCATAAATTCCTAATTTTTCGACCATATAAAGAGTGGAGTAGATGAGCTCAAAGCATATTAAAAAAATAAGCTAAACCTAAACGTAAGTACCGTCTAGTGCACCTAAACAACCCTTTAAGATAAATTATAGTGTTATCTCAAAATATATAATATTTTTCTAAAACTGTTAAAACTGCATATTTTGTATACAAGTTAAAAGATGATAAACGACAATTTCACCTACCTCAAACCATTTCCATCGATCTTCAATCTCATCCTCAAGTACTGGTTTAGGATTAACAAGTAGCAATGGAGTTAGTTTGAGAATAGCACTCAAGCATTCATTGAAAGCCTGACTTACGCTCCATCCCGATCTAATATAATCAACCTTGATTGATCTATTTTTCTCATGGTGAGCCAAGATATTTAAAAACATTGCTAATTTTTCGCTGCTTGACATACTTTTACTATCGGTCAAACCTCCAATATCCTTAGTTAAGAGAACTAAAGTGTGAAAGGCATTTCTATCCATTCTTAACTTATCGATACATACACTACCATTATCATTTATGATATAGTGTAAGTGAGAAATGATTTTCGGAACTCGAACACTCATACGATACCTAACCTCACGTCTGTTTCGACATCGTCTTCTTAGAGAATGACCATGACTAGCCATGAAAAGACAAATAAGGAGAACAAGAACTTGCTGAAACAATATCTCCACAAGAATAATATATTCAATACCTGATAATGGTTGAAGATCCATAATAACACCTATATTTGCCATAAAAATAAGAATGAATACATATAAAGCTTTTAAATAAGTATCTATGTGCATAAATTCCTAATTTTCGACCATATAAAGAGTGGAGTAGATGAGCTCAAAGCATATTAAAAAAATAAGCTAAACCTAAACTTCATCTTAAATTGTGAAAGAGATGTTGAAAAATATAGATTTTAATGAAAGATAAGAGTACTAACCTTGTAAAGATGAGCAAACAATGTTCGATTGAGCAAAAGGAAGAAGAAACCTACTCTTGAATTTCCATTGACAAAGTACAGAGAGATGAAAGGTTTCTGAAGCAAGTACTATGGAAAATGATTTTTTAAAAGGCTTTGAGGGTACTTTTGTAATTATATAATATAATGCAAGTGTTAAAGTGCTATGTATTACTAATACCTAGAATTTCTTGGTATTAGTAATACACAACTTAATACACAATATAGTGTATAACTAATGCTTGCATTAGTTATACATGACATAAAAAAGTGTACCAAACAAGGTATTACTAATACACACACCTAATGCATGCATTATATTTCTAATACACTCTACCAAACGACCCCTTAAAGTTTTGTTTATTTCTTTCCTAAAACCCAACAGTACCGTAACACAGTTGAACAACCCTCCAGCTTCGATATTCACGAGGCAAGGCCCCTCTCTCTTTGTCATCTCCGCCAACCATAGCTGCGATTACTTCAAAGTCCCAACACTCTCAGCTTTCGCTTTTTATTACTCTCTCGCTCCTCATTTCCTCACACATTTTTCTCGCTCTATAATTCTCCGTCCATTTCCGGAAAATGGCTCAAGTGGTGGCTACTCGTTCGATTCAATCTTCATTCTCCAGCCCTAGCCATGGATCTCTGCAGAGTCAAGTTGAGAAGCTTAAGACTCCAAGCTTTGCCTCAAAAGTGCTAGGAAGAAATGAACGGAGCAATAGTTGTAGAGCTATTCGTGTTAATATGCCGCAGATCATTGCTAGGAGATCTACGCGTGCCGAGCCTCAAGTTCTCCCCGTTTCTCCTGAAGATGTCCCAAAGGTCCTTCACTTTTCTGTTTCCTGCAAATTATTTATTTTGTATTTATCCTTTCTGAGTCCTGCTATGCTTACTGTGCTTCTGTACATCTAGAAATGTAAGTTGTAGCCAATCTCAACTCTATTTGTGAACTGCCACTTCAAAAACGAGCCTTTGTTTGAGCTATGTGAATTTGTAAAATATTACTACTCTTTTCAATTTGTTTGTATGGTTTTGAGTTTTGACTTGGCATGGATTTAAAAAACGTATGAAATTTTTTGAATTTTGTGTCATAAACTAAAGATATGTAGAATGCATCAAAATGTCGTTCAGATTTAAACATAACATGTGGAAAGTTAGAATTAAAGAGTTGCGAAAAAAATAAATGTACATTTTTTTGAAATGGACTAAAAAGGAATGTAAGATAAATAAATTGAAGTAGAGTGAGTGTTATAAATTCACATTTATGGATTTTTTTTGACTCTATATCCAAATGAAGGCTTATTGATAGTGGTTGTTAATGTTACAGAGTGAGGAGCAAGAGAAGTATCTTCAGGCAATTCAGCAACTTGGTGACACTTCAGTGGGCATGTGGTCAAAACCTACAGTAAGACGTAAGACCAAGATAGTATGCACAATTGGTCCCTCTACTAACACAAGAGAAATGATATGGAAGCTAGCTGAAGCTGGAATGAATGTTGCTCGGATGAATATGTCTCATGGAGACCATGCATCCCACCAGAAAGTCATTGATTTGGTTAAGGAGTATAATGCACAGTCTAAGGACAATGTCATCGCCATCATGCTTGACACCAAGGTAAAATTTTCTTCATTTTTATGTGGGCACTAGTTTGGTGGTAGCAAAGAGGAAATTGTTTTTTATAAAGTAAACAGTTATCCACCAGATTTGATTTTAACATCATGTAGCCAAAGAGTTGATCTATGACCACAATTGAGGTATTTGTTCAAAATTGAATTGACTTTATTCCTATTAAACAACACGGGGATTTGTGTGAATGACAGTCACTACATTGGTTAGAAAATCTAGATTGATTGAACTTGGAAGCTAGGTTGAAATGGGCAATTTGTTAAAATGAGAATTAGTTTATTTTTTTATCGAACTATTTTGTGTATTATGTTTTCTTCTACAAAGCTGTTAAATAACAGTAATTGGAGTGTAGCATTTTTTACCAGTTGGGGTTGTTCATGATTCATTTTGAATTGTTTTTTTCATGGACCCAACTATGTCTGTGTGCCAAGTCTATAAACCAAATCAATAAGCATAAATCATCTTTGTTGGGTACAGTGTATTTAGGTACTCTTTTTCTTTGATGATTTTGCGTTTGTTCCTGTCACATGAAATTCTACGAACCAGTTTACTTTTCCTGCATTGAATGTTTAAAATCAAAGCTATCATTTCTGAAGCTAACCACATCCACAACTATGACGGGAAATAAAGGGCTCCAAAAGACTTCAGTCTGAGAAGAAATATTTCACATCTCTGCTTGTCTCGTGCATAAGAAAGAAACAACAGTGAAGGCTGCAGTTAGGATCAATTGAATCTTTAACAAAAATGACAGCTCTGCTAAAACTCACCTTAGATTTAAATGCCAAATATACACTGGGAGAAAAAGATAGTTGCATCCTTCCTACATGTCTCAAGGGTCATTTACAGGAGCCATGTTGAATTAAAGAGGGGCCAGCTATCCAGTTTAACCCTGCATATTTAACTCTAAAGTATCATGAAGAAGTGATATTCATTTAGTAAAAGTAGTTGAAAACTGCATAAGAATGAGAAGGGTAAAATATTGCCTCATAATTTTACAACATTCACACGCATGCGGTATATATGTTATCGGTTGATTTGGTTTAGGCTCTCATTTTTACCTTACATTAAAAACCAAATCAAACTATGAATTATCTTTTCCTTTTTTTAAATTTAAAACCAAACTATACCGGATCAAACTACATTTTTTTGTTAGTTTAATTCATTCTTTGGTCCTATTTGGTTTTCCAGTTTATTTTGAGCACCTCCAGTTTTACTGTATTCATCCCTTTCAACTTAGGACTAGGAAGAAAGCAAACATTGTCCCCTTCAACTTATATACAACTTCAGATAATTACTATGTCACTGTTAATTAATTGTTTGATCATTGCAAATTAGTGAAATTGCTCTCATGTAATATGTATTATCAAAGATAACTTTCACCTCTCATTATCACCTGATTACTATTTAGCTAGATGTGATCTTTCTTTCTGGTCAGTTCTCATTTTGTAGCCTCTTATTGCTTTCAAGTTGGGACCAGAAGAAAGAAAATATTGTTCCCTTTCAGGCTTCAACTCATATACAACTTCAGATAATTCCTGTATCACTGTTAATCAATTGTTTGTTCGTTGCTTATTAGTGAAATTGCTCTTACGTGATATGTATCATCAATGATAACTTCCTCCTCTCATTATCACCTGATAATTATTTAGCTGGATGTGATCCTTCTTTTTGGTCAAGTTTAATTTTTAGCCTCTTATTGCTTTGTTGTTTTGGTGCTAACAGGGTCCTGAGGTTAGAAGTGGTGACTTGCCCCAGCCAATCATGTTGAAACCTGGACAGGAATTCACTTTCACAATTCAGAGAGGGGTTGGCACAGCTGACTGTGTCAGTGTCAACTATGATGACTTTGTAAATGATGTTGAAGTAGGAGACATGCTTCTCGTTGATGGTACGTTAAGTGGTTTCTTTTCTGTCCTTTAACTAGTTTTGTCTGATAACATCTTATATCGATTTGTCATTGGAAGGCATTGAAATTGACTTCTTGAACTTCCTCTTTTTGACTCGGCATGAAATATCGTAGACCTGTCAGTAGGGAAAAAATTCCCCTGCAGGTTATGTTGTTGCCATTTCATTCTTATTCTCACCACTTGGATTGCGATATCTTATGCTTGGTACATCTCCATGAATCAGAGGGGTGCAGGGCGTGAGGGACACAAATTGTGTTTCATAAGACCAAACATTAACTAAATAGTAAATCAAAGCCTCTCTATAATCAAATATTGCCTTAAAGGTCCAGAGATTGAGTCAGCATATGGCGATATGAGGCCTAGCCGGTGACTGCCCTTGGAGAATTCTTTGCTGTGACATTATTATGTGAAGTAATGAACTTTATCTCATTGCTAGTGTCATGGCCCATCTCCCTCTTGCACATGCAATAGACATCTTGTATAAGTGTCTGTACTGACATGCTCAAAAACATTAAACCATTGAGAGACCTAAATACTACAAGTTAGACACCACATTTTGAGCTTTATTGGTGGGTGATAGTACTTTGAGGGGAAGGTAAGATACCATATAACAGTCATGCCTAAAGTAATACTTTGTTGTTCCGCTTGTGTGTATTTTTCTTGGTAGATATACCTGAAACTTTTGCAGAGTTCAGCTAAATGTAATTTCTTTTTCCTGCTATAGGTGGCATGATGTCTTTACAGGTAAAATCCAAGACAGAAGAATCTGTGAAGTGTGAAGTTATTGATGGAGGGGAGCTTAAGTCGAGGAGACATCTAAATGTTCGAGGCAAAAGTGCCACACTTCCCTCTATTACTGGTCAGACTACTTCCTTTTTTTTCCTATAAATTCAGGTCTTATCTGCATGTGAAAGCATGAGACAGTCACTCTGTCAGAAGAATGCTTGCCTTGCTGATACAGTAATCCACATTGTGCAACAGAAAAGGACTGGGATGATATCAAGTTCGGAGTAGACAATAACATTGACTTTTATGCTGTTTCCTTCGTCAAAGATGCAGCAGTGGTCCATGAACTGAAGAATTATTTGAAGAGTAATTCCACTGGGTCCATTTCCTTTTAGTGAGCACTGAAAGTGCTAATGAGTGCTTATCCTGTTTTGTTTCAACACTTTTTGACTAGCCATTTTCTTTTTTATATGACAGGTTGTGGTGCAGATATTCATGTTATTGTGAAAATTGAGAGTGCAGACTCCATCCCGAATTTGCATTCAATAATTACTGCATCAGATGGGGTATTTCTCTAGGCCTTTATTTTACTGGTTCAGCCTCTCTATCTCTACGAGGTAGGGGTAAGGTCTGCGTACACTCTACCCTCCCCATGCCACACTTGTGGGACTACACTGGGTATGTTGTTGTATTGTTTAGTAAAGATTCAGTGTCTGGCAGATCAAATATATTGCTGGTAGTATGTTCTTTCTTCTTGATTGCTGAATTGGCATACACTGTTTAAACAACATTTGGAAATCACAGATTGTACTTAAATAATTAAGAGCTTATTCTTCCTTTTCTCTCTATTAAAGATTAGAGGATTTTAAGAGTTAAAGCCCACAAGATCAATCAATCAATCGGCTATATCTTCTATATCTATTCTTCTCAAATCAGGCTCTATGCAAAGGGTACTTCAGTCTCATACTTATGCTTGATGTTTACCTGCAGCAACACTCATCCCACCTATGTTTTGCTCACAGCCACAAGAGACTATATCGAAATGTGTTTTACCATTTCCTAGACTTTAGTGGAGTTCCTACTCCTATGGAAACCTTTATCACTTTTTGTGGACTTACTACTTGCATGTTTGTCCTGGATCGTAGCTTGAGTTTTCTATCTTTTTCCTTGACAGACATCTAATAACCCAAATTAATGGTTTTTAACTGTTCTACTCAGGCGATGGTTGCAAGAGGAGATCTTGGGGCAGAGCTGCCTATCGAGGAGGTTCCTTTGTTGCAGGTAAAGGTCGACAATACTGTAGTTGTAGATTTTACTGCAAGGATGCAAAACTGGATGCAATTTCTTACCATTTCATAAGAGATCTTGACCATGTATTTTCTATTTCTCCTTTGATGGAAATATCTTGATATGCAGGAAGAAATCATCAATATTTGCCGAAGTATGGGAAAAGCTGTCATCGTTGCCACCAACATGCTGGAAAGCATGATTGTCCATCCCACCCCAACTCGAGCAGAAGTATCAGATATTGCGATTGCTGTTAGAGAGGGTGCTGATGCTGTTATGCTTTCTGGAGAAACAGCTCACGGAAAGTAAGTTACTACTCAAGGCGCTTTTAGTATTATCTCTTTAAACTTAGGGCCTTACATAGAATTTTGGTTTGTGTTGAAGTGTGTACTGTGTAGTAAGTTTTCCTGCAGTACCCACTCCCATGCCACTCCTGTTCGACACGAGTAATTCATGCGAATGAGAGATCCATGTAACATAGCTTAGGGTCACTTTTTGGGAGATCTTGGTTTTGGAACCAATGAACTGCGTCTAGGTTCTTCTTGAGTGATAAGTGTTTCTGCTGGTATCCTATTTTATGAATCTAATAGCTTTGGGGCACCAAAGTTCAGAAGTGAAGATTTTCTTACAATAAGTTGTCTTATAACCTTAGTTGCGCTGACTCTTCACTATTGATGCCGCACCCGTCTCGGATTCTTCAAAATACACTACTTTTGGCGAATCCGACACGCACCCGTTGGCATTTTTGAAGAGTCCGAGCAACATAGCTTATAACCTATCCGCATCTCTCACAATTTGGATTCATTTGGTTACAGGTTTCCCTTGAAAGCTGTCAAAGTTATGCATACCGTGTCACTACGGACTGAGGCTACTATTGTTGGTGGTGAAACCCCTGCAAATCTAGGCCAAGCCTTCAAGGTTTTTAGTCTCATCTGTAGATTACATATTTACCTCATCTTTTTCTTGAAATAAATTGTCTGAAGGAGCTAATACTTGCCATAACTTTCTATGTTTTGCAGAACCATATGAGCGAGATGTTCGCTTTTCATGCAACCATGATGTCCAACACTCTTGGAACCTCAATTGTTGTCTTCACTAGAACTGGTTTCATGGCAATCTTATTGAGCCATTATCGTCCTTCTGGCACTATATTTGCTTTTACAAATGAGTGAGTATTTACTCTATTGGTCTAACTTTGATGTCAATGTTTGAAGACAAATTCTTCAGCTGAACTGGTTTCATTAATACCATTACAGTGAACCATTTATTGTCCTGGCGCTGTTATTACTTTTACAGTTGAATGAACACACCACACACACTATTGGTTACACCTTATTATCAGTAATTGATATGTAGAAGATGAATGTGTTAAATGCATTTTAAAGACACCTAGGGAAACGTAGATAGTGTTCTCTTGATGATAAAAAGTTCCTTTTTTATAAGCAACTTGAGATTTCTTAGTTGCTGCCTTTGGGTATGTTTATGTTTTGAGGGAAATCTGGGAAGAACCTTGTGAATGATTTCTATCAAGTAGGTGAATTTTAATCATTTATTTATGTTTGGGCTGCAGTAAGAAAGTTCAACAGAGACTGGCTTCGTACCAAGGCGTATGCCCAATATATATGGAGTTCTTAGATTGCGCAGAGGAGACTTTCACTAGTGCATTGTCCTTATTGCAGGTGAGATTTACCTTCATCATATCATTTACAGTTATTGCTTAATAGACAGTATATGCATTGAGGAATGCTAATAACGAATGCTTGAAATTGCTCATTTCATGGTCATAGATGAACGAATGATTTGTCATATGACGTATAGCCTGCTATTATCTGCCCTTTATAACTAAAAGTGAAATCTTGATATGATAATTCAGACAATCAAATTCCATTAACTAGTTATACTCCTCTCTTCTTCCATGATATTCTCCTAAATGTTTATGTTGCCAGTGTTTTATTACAATAATTTTAGACGACAGTTGTGTTCCTCTTATAATCTTTACCCTTTATCAATCTACAGAAGCAAGGGATGGTTAAGGAAGGGGAGCAAGTAGCTCTTGTTCAGAGTGGCAGCCAGCCAATCTGGCGGCTCCAATCCACTCACAATATCCAGGTCAGGAAAGTTTAGACAGATGAGAAACTTGGAACCAGCTTAAGAAGATCCACTCCTTTGTAGTTGGGAGTTATTATTAGTATTGACGCTTCAGCCATCAAATAGGAATAGATCTCAGTCGGCAGTGTTACCGAGAGTTTTTCTTGCAGGATTGCTAGGGTGTTATATTTATTGTTATCTGCTTCGTGCTTCTGTATGTTTTGGCCTAGGACACCATATTATGTTCTTCTCTTGGACATCAAATCAATGAAGCCGGCACTTGAATGTGGTTGTTGTATGAGAAGATTATTGGAGTGAATCGTTGTTCTTCCGTAACAAATGTAATGAAGAAGAATCTATGTTGAGTACTATATTTATTTTGTAAGGTTTAATATCAAAGTCTTATACTAAGCATATAAGTTATAAGTTTTTTGTTAAAAAATTATGTACAAATTAAACTACGACCTTAAAGTAGAAAGGGAGGAGGTATAGTACTAAAAGTTTCCACCTAGTATATCAGTCTACCACAATCGCATTTATGCTCAAGAAATTATTTTTTAACAGTAGCAACTCCCAGCTTCTCTAATCTTTCATTGACTTACTTGCATTGCTTCTTTAAGATTCTTTAACTTCTACGGTTCTATCAGTTTCATACTTCACTAGTAAATCACCAATTTTTAAATATGAAATTTTATAATCTAATCATTTGAAAATTCATTTTCATCGTACTCCTGTCAACTCCTGACCTTGCGATGACCAAAGGAATTTTTAAAATAACACCTGCAAATTATTTCAGATATAGAATTGTTAAAATTTATGAAATTCAAAGAACTCAAAAAAAACTATTTTCACTCAAATCACTCACAAAATCTCAAAACAATTCCAAATTGTATTCATGTCTAAACACAACTCCAGTTTCTAAACATCATTTTCAACTTGAAAACAAATAACAACCACAAAGCATACTAGTGTAGTTCCACAAATGAACTTTGTGGAGGGTGAGTATACACATATTTTACTCCTATCTTGGAAAATAAAAAAATATTTTTGATAGACCCTTATTCAAGAAAATTTGAAAACAAATTGTCATAGTACTTTTTTTTCTTTCAAACTTCACGATTTTTAAAATCTGAAAGCTCCCTTTTAAAAAAGAATATATGAAAGAGAAATAATAAGTTTTGTTGAGTTTATTTCCTAAAACAAGGATTTATTTTAAATTTAGAGCATTTTCCCCTTTGCCATCAGAAACAAAAAAATACTCCTAAAACAACAAAAAATAAAAGAGAAAAAAGGTTTTCTCCATGTTAAGAAAAAATGATAGTCTGCCACATCACGGGTACTCGACTTCTTCGGTGGTCCTTGTAACACCTTATCATTTCCAAAGCGCGGGAAATAATTTCAGATACCCGTTTGGCGCCATCTAAACCCTAACACTTACTCATCAGTTCGTAAAAAAGATCCAAAAATTTCTTCCAAAACTACCATACAAGCTCACCCCAGATCCCATTTGATACCCAATTGTACTCGAATACAGAAAGAAATTACTTCAAACACTTCATAATCAATGGAAGGGTTGTCAATAATATGCGCTGGCCTTGGGATCATTGAGGAGGACGATGATGGAAATCGAATCGGCTATACCAAAGGAAATTACTGCCTAGGTTTGTCGTTACTAAAACAGTTAGAAATTACCTTTAGTTCAAGCCAAATGGCTGTTTGTTCGTTCAATTCCTTTATTTTTTTTCTAATTATTGGACTGAATTGGGCCGAGAAGAGTGATTTGATTGATTGATGAAAAGTTTTCATCTTTAAGCTGATTTCTGTTTCTAGCTTCGTATTAGTTTCTGTTAGTGTAGGGGGTGTTAAGTTTGTAACTTGATGTCAAATTTGAGCTGTCTCGATGGTTTTGTTTAATTTGATTTTTAGTAATCCTGGTTCATTGGCAGATAATTTGAAGGATTTGTTGAGGTTTCTAAGGCGAGATGACCCTCAAACAAGAGAAGTTTTCAAGCAAGTATGTAAATGGAATATCGTGGGCAAAGATTTGATTCCCATTATTGAATATTGTCAAGATGATCGAAATCTGCTGTTGAATGCAGGTATCTGTCTTATTTTATCCATTTTCCATTCATTTTATATCAGGAAACATGAAATTTATTGTTTATATTAATTATGTGTGCCTTTGCTCTCTGTCTTATTGTACAGTAAAAGTTATGGTGTTTCTAACGATGCCTATTGAGCCTACATCAAATGACATACCGCAACAGATAGAGCTTCTCTGGGGAATAAAATCATCAATTACCTTTAGTGAAGCTGTGCCAGTGATAATGTCTCTCTTGGAAAGCCCATTGGAAAATTTGGCTTGGTAATTGCAATCATCTTATGACTTCATATTTTTGTTTGTATATCCTACCTTCCCCAGACTCCACTTGTTGGATTACATTGGATATGTTGTTGTACATACACATGTCAAATTGGTAACTGGGATCATGTTTGGCTGCTAGAATGTGTTCCTTAGAGTGATGTAAAAAGTTGGTCTGACCCATGTAGTATTAGGTATAGGACATTCATGTTTTAATAGCTTTGAGAAATGGTTTCTGGAGATAGAAATTAAGAATATGTCTATTGAAAATTTCACCGTTATCTGCTTAGCAGGATTGTTTTTCTAAAACCTATGGATTTATTTCCGTGAAGGCAAGTGACATAATGGTCAAATTGGCAAGTGCATTAGCCACAGAAAATTAGAGGTTACTGTTTTGAATAGTTATCATACTCTAAAATTAACACATGCAACAAGCTAATCCAATCTTGTAACCCAGTCCTATTCTTTAGCTGAATCATTTTGAAGTTGTGACATATTTGTGTCATTCTCCACTTTACAAAATAGGCACTGCTTTACATGGATGCAGACTCAACTAGGGTATCAGATACGTACATATATCCAGTATGATAAGTTTAACCTTTTTCAAGTTTGGAGTGCATTTGTAAAGATCCTTGCCAAAGTACCAATACTCATATTGCCTTTACCACATATTTTTATTAGGTTAACTTTGAAGAAATACTATTTATATTTTCTTTCCGGAGTTTCATTAACATTCTGTTATAGAGGCTATTTATCACTCACACTGACATGTCATAGTCCTTTGTTGTCTTCTCTGTACTTAACTCTAAGAATGTTAAGCTTACATAAGATAGACTACTGCTTCATCATGGATTCATACAAGTTATTCTGGGTACAAACTTATCTCACCATGTCAACAGCGAGGCATTCACAGAAGATGATTGGAAAATGGTGCAGCTGGTGCTTACTTTATTTCGTAATGTTTTGGCTATCCAAGACATATCAACCCAGCAGAAATCTGGTGGTTCTATGATAGAATTTATATTTCTCAGAGACAGGTTTCTGGAGCTCTTGTTTCAAGAGAACGTAATGGAAGTCATCTTAGTTCTTTCACAACAAGTTGGTGGCTCTTGTAGCTATCTTCGTCATGATAATTTGCTCTTGTTGGAGACGTTCTATTATATATTTATGGGTCAGCTTCCAGAGTTGATTGCTAAAGCACATTTCAAGGATCCAAAGGTTAGTCTTTTTGCAATATCGTGGCCACAAATTGAGTCCAATTTTTTCTAGTGTTTTCTCTTTTTGTTTTGTTTCCTTCTTTTTCTCTCTTTTGTCATTTCTGGATGAAATTATAATTTTGATTAGAGAAAACACTAGTACACTGGGCTGATCTTGTTATGACCAGAATGCTATATGCAAGCTGGGATAGGTTAGCAACTTTGGTTGACAACACTTAATTTCCTTGGTAAAAATTGAATATCAATTCATTGTCCATTGTTTGTGTTTGACATCCAATAAAACTGGTATGTACATTTAAAGATCGAGATATTTTTCAATTTAGTACTCAGAGAAGATAGAATGGAGCACTCACTTAAGATTTTTTTGTACATAAATCTTAATATCTTTTTGAAGTTTTAGGAGAATGGTTTGATAGATAAAGATGTTACGTATAGAATCAGAGTAGGATGGTTGAAATGGGAAAGTTCTGCTGGAGTGATATATAAGAGGAAACCTTTCAAAAATCTAGTTCTTTAAAATGCTATTTACTTTTTTAATTGAGATCGATTGATACTTTGAATCAAAGAATGATCAAGAATATCAAGGTATATTGTCTCTCATTTGACCAAAATAACTATATCATCAATTCAAAGGAGAGAAATGAGTTAAAAAACAAGTCCTTATAGAATGGTTCTTAGGTTGACAATGTTATGTATCAAAATGAATATCAAGGGAATGCGAATGTGAAGATATGTGAACATACAATTTTAGACTAGATCAGAAATATTCACTTTCGGCAGAAAGTGCAAGTAGCACACATTGTGGATTAAATGAGAAAAGGTTGCTTAAGAATTAAGATAGTCTCGTCTTGTTCTATGTCAACCTCTAGACACACTAATTCATGTGTGAAATCACAGTGATAAAATGTGTTAAAACAGGATGGCTTAACCTAAAATAACGTAGAAGGATTGTCTTAAAAGACCTACAATCTCTAGGAATTCATGCAGACTCCGCACAAATTAGCGTACAATGGAAGAAAGTGATCCAATAAATGATACAATTTTTTTTTTGGTGAAGTAATCAAATCGTATTATAAGTCTTTGTCTTGTTAGAGATTTCTATTTTAGTAGAAAATGTGGAGAACCTAAAATGCCAGAGAATCCAAATATTGGATTGCTATGGGTTTAAATAGAGCTACATGCTCCCTTTTTTTTAATTTATGTGTCTTACTTTCGTTTAAGTCCTTTTCAGAAAGATTTCTCTTTCTATATTTAGGATTTTAATTCCAACATTCCTATTTTACCCTTAATGATACATCATTATAAGAATGAGATGGCATCTTTAAGACCACAAGACTCAAAATGTATATTTGGTTAATGCACACCTTTAGTTCAGACCAGAAAATTCAAAAGTCTAATTTATATTCTTAAATTTCGTGTCGAATCAAACTAAGACATGAAATTAAACGGAATAATTAATTAGTCAGAATCATGTAGCCAAGACTGACTAGGTTGGGATTTGGGCGTAGTTGTACCAATAGAAGATGAAAGATCTCTTAATGTGTTGTCAATTGTATTAAAGTTTTAAACAGAATTGCCCCTGTGCATGAGTAAGGTGAAGAGACCGACTCAATAACTTTTCAGGAAGCATATGAAGGAATTATTGCTTTGCCTTGTGAGTTTTATGCTCATTTGCCTGTCTTCCTTTAATCATGAGGACTAAAAAGTTTTTGTGCATCCCAAAGATCAGCCGTGCAGTAAGAAAATTCCTCCTTTGTTAGCAATTGCCTTAACGTTATGAAGTTTTGGAGGAAGGCGTCATCAAGTAGAGCAAGTATGTTTTTCTGCATGCATTTGTGACACTTTCTGAGTTAGACTAGTTCATATGGTGAAGAAGCTTTTTCATGGCAGCTGGTCCCCCTCAGTGGTTTCTGATTCATCAATGGATTTTGTTCATCAGGTAGATGAAGATAATGATATTTCAATTAACTCCCTCAAAGATATAATGGAGGAAGAACGTCAAAAGAGAAAAGTTATCAGACAACGAAACCTGGGTTGCTATACTCAGTTCAGCGGAACTTTTACACGGTTTTCCCTGGTAATTTATCCTCTTGAATAAAGAAATGGGATTTTACACATTAGAACTGATGGTATAATAATGGTACTATAAAGAACCGATAGTTTGTACTAGTACTAATGTTAACTTGTTTATTTAACAGGATGGTTCTAAAACTTTAATCAAGGGAAATCCTTGTTCTGTTTCTAATGATCCCCTGATGATAGCTCACACGAAGCACCGAGGTCCGGCAAAAAGGACTGTGTGGGACCAAGGAAGAGTACCAGCAACTAACAATAAGATTCTAAATTTGCTTTATGATTTTATTAACCAGTTCCTAGGAGGGGGATACAACGGTAAGATATGTGGTTAAATGATGCATCTGCTTTCACTTCATTCGCTTCTTATGTCACTACTTATTTTTCCATTCTAATTTAACTCATTACAGTCCTGATGCAGTCCGTTCGTGATGACATTGAAAAAGAACATCATGCTATTCAGAGTTGCGATATTGTTATTTTCTTTCAGGTTGCTCAGTTTGTTACTTCTTTTCAGTACAACAAGTTTTTGAATCAGGTAAAGCAAAGTTTTACGCAAATGGTGTTATATGGTTTGTGTGTATCTGAATTATCTGTAAACATGCACAATACTGTTCCTTTTACCGTCTCTTATTAGTAACTTCAGTTTCTATAAACTGATAGATATAATGAAGTTGGGCGTTATTTACTAACAGGAATATTTATCCTTTGAAACATTTGATCTGCTTTCTATAATCTCCAGTCATGCCTGACTGTTAATACAGCTGTTGCATAGAGCTTCCAACAAGCCAACAAGTGAGGAAACACTAGTGTTACTGGACATTGAATATCCATCTAACAGAGCTAATTTAGGCGCGGGATATGCATTATTATGTAGCGGTTACAATGAATTCAGACATTTATAAAGTAGATCCTGAGTCCATTTACGTCATGATCAGATTTGATTAGTTAGTGACTTTTATTAATTCATCTAATCAGTAATCAGTGTAAAGTTTAAATTAGTAAAAACATTATGCTGTCAAACTCTTGCATTGGGAAGTTTGACTGACTAGTCAACAACTGAATGTTAGCTATTCAGAGAATGGGTACACATTTACCAGTTAAACAACATTTATAGACCCCTCTTTCATTTGTACCAAGCTTCATGATTCATGATCATCATTTCTAGATGATATTGGTATTACTGATCTATGCACGAATCTGAAGCTATCTAGAATATGGAGAACTAAAATTTGTCATACTCAGAACATTGAGGATCTAATCTAAATCACTTATTTCTGGTGTCTGATCATTAGAGTTGAGGCACTAAAAAGAGAAGTACCAAGATGTAATAATAAATGATACAGGCTCTTGGAAAATTCTTTTTTTGCATAATTCTGTGCTTTTCTCTTTTGTTGGAATTTCATTAAGTAGTTTCCATTTACCTTGTTTTGTCTTTGTGATCCCATATCTCAATCTTCTCTTGACTCTTAATCAGACCCACGAAGAAGTTGATGCCCAAGAACCGATGGATTCTAGAGCTGGCAGCACACTGTTCAGAGGATGTATATGTGGTCCTATTGCTGAGTCCTTAAATATATCAATGTTCCAGTTGGTTCTTTCGAGATGGCGTTTTTCGCTCGAGACCTTGAAGGAGACAAATGACTGCAAGTTTCTCTATGTGGCAGGATCTCTTATTAAAACTATGGTGATCACTTTTCTCAAAGTTCGGGTCTTTCCTCTTGTTTTAGTTTAGTGTTTAGCGTTGATGGAAAGAATGGGATGCATGTACC
This sequence comes from Solanum tuberosum, assembly GCF_000226075.1. NCBI lineage: Eukaryota > Viridiplantae > Streptophyta > Magnoliopsida > Solanales > Solanaceae > Solanum > Solanum tuberosum. Next base: position 48,554 of record NW_006239577.1, read on the forward strand.
TTTTGAGATGCCTCTGCATGGCTAAGTAGGTACAACATGCATATTATAGGAGATAGATTCATAGAACAGAAGAAAATGAGATTTGTTACACCTTTAGTAGTATGCAGCATTTCCCAGCCCAAAGGCTGTTGCTCGATACTTGCTTCAATATCTGCTTCAGCTTAAGGATTGGTCTAACATGTTGGGTATTATGACTGAATCAAACTTTGGGATCCTTCTCTGACTATACTCATATTGGTTGACAGCTTCTTATGCTGGAATTGGTGCTTAAGCAGTCTCCAGAAGATTCCAAGGAGCATCGAACATCCCGAATTCTTCTTTACAAGTTATTCTATGATCAAACTGAAGAAGGGATGACCCAGTTTCTCTTGAACCAGATCAAATCATTTGATACCCATAAGCAAGCGAAAAGGTCTCCCTTCTGACACACATTTTAAAAAAAAAAAAGAACTATACTATTCCTGAAAATTGGAGAAAAGTTGAGTAAGAATGCAGTAAATGTGGTGCCTCTACCAAGTCTCATGACTCCAATATTGAATTATGAATAAGGAGAAAATCAACTTGTAGTTGATTAGTTTATAGAAGATCTTAATAGGTGTTATGCACTGCACTCTTATTTTGTATTAATGTAATTCAACTGCCTCAGTAAAGCTATCTCTATGGATAAAATTATCAGCATGTTTGCTGGAATCTGCTCAAAAACTTGCTTTCAGTTCCAACCTTCAGGTGGAGCTGTTTTGTAGGCTCAGTTCACAATAGTGCAATTTTGAAGTATATTTTCTTGTTGATAACTATAAATTTCTTTGTCTATGTCAGAAAAGCTTTAATCTTGAATTTTCTTAGCTACAGGAAACTTTATTTAGAAAGTATAAACCATGTCTAGACAAAGGGTCTATGAGCTAAGTTTGTTATGTTGGCTTCTAAATTCCAATGCACTAATCATGAAACCATGTCAGCATGAATCAAAATGTGCTATTTGTTAAAGAAAATTGTGCTATTTGTTGTTTTTTGACTGCATGCAATTTACCAGGTTAATGCAATGTTGTGTGTATTTGGAGAAAAATATTTCTAACCTAAAGCATGTATAATCTTCTACTAATATTTTAAATCTATTATTGCCAGTTACCTTGCTGATTTGGTAGAAATTATCAATACAGTTATAAAGCTGATGGAGAACCTTCAAGCACGTGGTTCATTAAGAGTATTCCCTGATAACTTTTGTAGTTCTTTTAAATTATAATAAGCAATTACTTTTGTATTTAATATTTATTTCTAGGGGCTTTTATTCGTAATCTTGAATGATTCAGTCACTTGTAATCAAACTTCAGTTGCTCATATTCGCCTGCAGATACTTGCTAAGTAGATGTTTCTATGAAGTGGAGAACCTTGTTAGAGAAAAAATAACCTTGCTTGGATTGAGGAGAGATAGTATGAATGCTCATTTAGTCGAGATCTAAATTCTGTAATAAAGATATAATGGAGAAGTGAACCACAACAAGATAGCAGCAACTTTGATCCATGTTCCATATCTAAAGCAATGCCATCCTTTTATCTTTATATGGTAGTGCTGTAGTGGGGTGATTCCTCAGCATTAAGGACATGCTGGACACCATCAAAAAGTGTTAGATAAAAAAAACCAAATAGAATAGAAGATACTTACAGAGATCTTAATAAATCTACAACTGATCTATATCCTCTAAACCTACTTCTTTACACCAAAAGTAGAAAGATATTATACAATTCCATTTAACTTTTTGGATGGAATTGGATCTATCTTCATAACACCTCCCATTTCTCTCTCTCCAAACTGTCCACCAGATGCATTGTGGGATGATCCTCCACTACTTCTTTTGACTTTTGCTGCCTCTTTTTATCCAGCAGCTAAGCAAATCTGCAGTATGCTCCGACATAGTCCAACTTGTCTTTGTTATGTTGATAAATAGAGACCAAAGTTGTGCGGTAAAAGTGCAGCGTCAAAATAGATGACTGTTTGTCTCATTTGTCTCATTGCATAAGAAGCACCTGAAAACTATGATGGCTCCTTTTTTCTTCAAAACTTCTTGTGTCAGGCATGCTCTTTTAACCACCAACCAAGTAAAGCATATTACCTTGGTTGAGGATGGACTATTCCATAAGTTTCTCCATATTTTTGGTTGCCCTCTATACTGTACCCTTTCTTCCATTTTATAAACCCTTTTAACAGAGAATTGCCCATCAATATTGTGTTTCCATCTTAATGTATCTGGTTCAGCAATTGTGCCATTGAAGTCATCAACCCTATTTAGCAGTTCGGCTACTCGATCAATCTCCCAGTCATTTAGCAATCTCCTGAAGAATAAGTTCCATCCCTGTGCACTCCACATATCATAAATGGTGCCATCTGGGTTGTTGCTTCGAACTAAATTATATAATGGTGATGAGGTAAGATAGCTTCATTTGGTGTTGGGTGGCACTTCTCTGGCCAACTCTTCCACACTATTTTTTTTTAAAAGGTAAAAAATAAAAATTGGGTTGCGCTACATATATGAGTATACAATAATGATGTATTTGACAAATCAAATACCATGGTCTATTAATCAACCATTTTGGAGTTGCAGTCTTGTGTATGTAAGAGGGCTAAGCATGTTATAAAGTAATAGTTCCTATAGTGAGAGTCATGTGGTATACTATATGAGTTAGTTCACTCTAATGTATGAGGGCCTGCCCCGTCTCTTTCTTTATTGGGTGTTTCAACATAAAGAAATATGCCATAGCAGGATCTATATCTCATTACTGACTTAAGTTCCATAGATGCTAAATATAGTTTATTTCATGGATTTTTTTTTGCTTCAGCATCTGATACCTATTGACGAAAAAGGATCTATTTTTGTGTAGATTTCGAAAAAGTTGAGGAAGAAACGACCGAAGACTGCAGTTACAGATGACAAGAAGGAAAATGATGATGAAATGAATAGAGATTCAGCCTCCTTTGGGCTACCTGTTGGTGGCTCTAGTCATGAATTTAGAGATACTGGATTAGCTCACAATGGAGAAGATGCCATAGACTCCAATAAGGTTGATGAACACATAGGATGTACCACGGTGAACGAAGATCAAATGGTGGTTGAGAGTACTGATACAACTCACAATAATGCTGCAGGCTCTGGAAGTGAAAAGTCAAATAATCTTCATGTAGTTGGAAAGGGAGAAGAAGATATAACAATCCTAGATCAGGTTAATCAACCTGTTCCTCTAGAAGCTCAGTCAGGAAGACACCAGAACACTCTGCCAGAGACGCAACAAAAACTTTCTGATGATGTTAATGACGAGTATGATCATGGCGGGGATTATTCTTCTGGTGATGAAAATGTGTTGACTACAGAAGATGATCTCAAAATATCTGCTTTGGTCTCTACTCTTGCAAACAACTCCACCATTCATAATCTTTGTTGGTTACTAAAGTACTACAAAAGCAACTCCATTATTACAAATAATTCTGTGATACACATATTACAGAAAATATGCGATGATCTCGAACTTTCTCCCATGCTATACCAGGTAGTTTATTGAAACTTTGTTTGCTTTTAATTGTTGAAAAGCAATCAAACTTTCTGTTTGAGATGAGATTAATGTGAAGATTCTGTAACATATCTCATTTTAATTTTTTCTGCTTGATATACAGCTATCTCTCCTCACCATATTCTATGACATTCTGGAGGAGCAAAAGTCTAGGCCTTGCAGAGAATATGAGAGCATTGTTTTCTTTTTGACAAACTTAGTTAGGAGAATGCTGCGCAAAATGAAGAGTAATCCCCTGCTTTTCATAGAGGTTCTCTTTTGGAAGTCACGTCGAGAGTGTCATTATCTCACTTGCGATTCCATGCTAAAGGATCTATCTCAATTTAAGAATGGTAAAAATAGTTCTGGTGTTAAAATGACTGGTGAAATTGGCTCATCTGAAGCAAATGGATGGACTCGCCGAAGTCTAGCTGATGCCCTTGGTGATGATGAAGCTGATTTTCCATTAGATTTTTCAGACGCTGTCAGGTAGGATGTTTGCACTAATACCACAAGAGTGCTTTTGTTGATTGTTAAATGCTATTGTGCTTGAATCAAAGAAAACAAGAGTTTCATATGTTGAATTATGTATTACTTCGACTGTGAATTTATTTTTGTGACAGACTTGATAAACTTGGGAAAAAAAATGACTTTTTATTTTGAAGTTGTTCTCTTTTTCTAAATTTTGATCATTTCCTATTAAAAAAAGATAAATAGCATTTGGCAAAGTTGTAGGTCTTTCATTCATAAGAGAAACAGCCAAGTCAACTTTTTTCCTCCAACAAAATCTTTTAATTCAATGCTTTTCGCAGAAACAAGGCAGAGGTCACAAATAGGAGTAGCCAAAGTTTGGGAGAGGGAGCGGAAAGCCCAGCATCAATTTCAAATGATGAAAATTATGCAATGAATGAGAAACAACATTCGGAAAAGTATGATCCTCATTCTTGGTTTTTTACCTTCTTGATTTCTCAGTTTAGCCATCTTCTTTATTGTGTTTTTTTATTGCAGACAGAAGCAGTCAGTTGAGCAAGAGTCTCAGAGAGAACCTAAAAGACGAAAACTACAAGCTCTTAATGATGAATCACGACAGAAAGCTGAGCAACTATTTGAGAGGTACATATATATAGTTTCATTGTTTGTATGCTTGAAACCCTCCTCTTAATCCTACCAATGATAAAGTAGAAGTGTGCACATACCTCGACTCCTCGAGTGTACCCTGTTAGCTCCCACGTTTACATTGCCCCATAGTAGTTGAGTCTCTTTCCTAAGTGTTTGTGATATGTTAAATTAGGCTGTAGAATTGGGAGCTATGGAGTAATAATTCATGTTTGAAGGGTGACACATGTTAGTTGTAAAAATAAGTTCAAGAAAATATCTAAATTCGTAAATCGTTGAATTCTACTATTTGCTCTTATTGTTTTCACAAATGATGATCCCTTTCTTGTATGATTTCCAGGTATAAAGATAGTCAAAATTGTTGTGATCTCATTGCGGAAGCCCTTGATCCAGATGGAAAGATTTCACCTCTCCAAGTTAACAGGGCACTTAAACAGTTGGGATACAAAATCCCACGGAAGAAAAAGACATTAAATGCTAGTGCTCCTGACAAACCTAGGAATGAAGAAAAGGTTCTAGAAAGTGATCTCAGACTTCAAAATTCAGATATACTAGAAGAGGGTACTTCACAGAGAAGGCATCTGTAAGTGTGTTTAAAGCAGTGTAGTTATATGTTTCATGAACTTGATTTTAAATATTCTTGCTGGTCATTCTCAGGCACACTAGAAAGAGAGTGCAGGCATTTAGTCAGGAGCAGGAGCAAAAGATCAAAGATTTGTTCGAGCAGTGAGTTCTATTGCCCATTATTTACTCGAGATTTTCCACTTATATTTCTTCTAAACATAAATATATAAGAAAACAACTTCTTTTGTGAGACCCTGGCTTTCATATATCCGTTCCTTATATGGACTAATAATATGATATGGTTTTACTATGAAAGGTTTAAAGATCACAAGAGGTGCAGCCACATGATTGCCAATGCACTTGATTCTGAGGGCACTTTATCTGCTGCTAAGATTTCACGAAAACTTAAGCAACTTGGCCTGTATGTCCCCAAAAAGAGAAGCTTAGAAACCAACTTGCAATTGATGGATGAAGCAAGTGATGCTTCTACTAAAGGTTCAGACAACTCTGATGATGAGACTTTGTTATCAATGAGAAGGTACTGTTAAGTTCTTTGATGCGCACAAAGCTTAAATATTTGGATTATCTTGACAAGTGGATTGCTCTTCCTTACCTTTAGAGTAATTTAGTCCAGTGCACTGTGTTAACTGATGGGCGACCATATCCTTTCCCCTTGAGTTCCCACTATGATTTTCTCCACTAGTAGTCTTCGGTAGCACAGTAGGAAATCCAAAGCTAGGAGTTGCTGTTCTAATAAACCTCCTGTCCTCTCCTTTTTCAGCATGTGTTCTAGCTTCATGCTTTTTTTTTACATGTTCAGAAACTAGTTTCTGCTGTTTGTCTTTATCTGCATAGTGACTCCAAATACCGTATTGAGAACCATCAGTCATGATAATTCCTTTTTAGTTAGTGTCAGCACAATGAAGAGATTTTCCTAAAAAACTTTTGGATTTGCATCCATCTTCCAACTAAAGTTTTGGTGGAAATCGGTTTCCTCTATTTGTTGTTGATGTAATCTACTAGTATATCTGGAATATGCAAAGTAAAAACATACCATTCACGTTGCAGATCACTCTCTATTCTTCCTGATTCAGAATAAGGGGGTGTTTGGATTGACTTTTTTTAAGTGACTTATAAGTTAAATGCTAAAAGTCATAAGTTGGGGAAAGTTACCAAGTTAAAAACAAAAAGTCATAAGTTGGGGACACCCAACTTTTGCCTTTTTAAAAAAAAAACTTTTTCAGCCTAAAAAAAATCTGCTTAAAAGCATTTTTTGTGTTTCTCAAACAATGCCAAAATTAAAAAAGAGCTTAAAAGGCAAAAGCCACTTAAAATAAGTCAATCCAAACACCCACTAAGTTTTGAAAAATTGTGGAAGAAGATATTCTAATGATACTGATCTCCTGCTTCCTTCTCATCCTGAGTTGGGTTGTGATGTTACTGAATGGCATGTAAGATAGAAGTTAAAAGGCACTATACTCATAGCAACCAGTTACATTATCTTGCTGGGAGTACTGTTTTGGATGAACGGTGAACACAATTATTACTATGCTCCCACCCTAGTGCTGGCAAAATGAGCCCATATTTTGGTAACCCGCCCATATTTTAATGGGTTGGGTGAGTGACTTTTTACATGGGTAAAATATGGGTTGATACCCATATTCAACCCATAAAAATATGGGTAAAATATGGATTAGCCAAATGGGTTAAGCTTCTAACTTTTATTCACTTAAAATTCATGATATCACCAAAAATATTGTAACTTCTCTTCATTTTTATGTTCTTCTATAAAACTAATTATTTTTCTCTAAAAAGGTGAAGTCTTTGGCCCTCCAAAAATATATATTTTAAATGTACATTTCTTTTGTTAATTATAATTATATTTTTTTTATTTGTTTAATTTTTATATTGGATAATAAATAATAGTGTAAAATAAATGAATCATGTATTATATTAGTATTGACATTGGGCATCTCCAACTCAAACACCAAATTTGGTGTCAACACTATTTTTGGTGTAATCAACTCCAACCCATTGCACCAAATTTTACACCAAAAAGGAGTATTTTTCTCTCTCTTCATTATTATAGTATTATTTCTTATTTCATTTATATTTTCTTATTTGATAAAACAAATTCTTTCTAAAACATTCACCATATATAATTCATATTATTTCCTTTTATAATT
>NW_006239577.1:56712-64033 GCF_000226075.1 Solanum tuberosum
TTCCCCTTGTTATTACATAAATTTATTTTATATTGTAAAGTTATAGGATCTTTTTTTTACTTTTATGATACAATGAAACTACATGAAGCATTTTCAACATTTTTCATCTGAAAAAATACTAAAATATTTTCTCCATGTTGAATTCTTAAGTAGAGTATTATTTACTCATGAAAATATGAGTAATATATGGGTAAACTAGTATTTTACCCAACCCATTTGTTACCCAATCCATTTTTACCCATATCAAATATGGGCGGGTTGAATTATTACCCATTTTATGTTGACCCATTTTCAACCTGCCCATTTGCCACCACTACTCCCACCAAATACATGTGCTCCCACCAAATATATGATAAGGGCTTTCATTGTTTTATGGAGTTTCAGGAGCAAACATCAGGGGAAAGGAAGCACTTCTGAAGGAAGAGTGAATCAGAATACAAGGAAAAAATCATCAAAAGATGCGTCTGATGATGAATTGCTGACTTCACTATTGGTGTATGCTTTCTTTTGTCTGTTTTTCCTCTATTTTACATAATCTTTACATGACTTTGAACATGTTATTTGTTTTCTGAGAATCAATGAAAAGTCGTCGTGGGCATCTGTCTCCCTTTCTTCCTGCTTATGGTAGATGTATTCTGATTTATGTTTATGTGTATGTAGATTATAAATACGACACATTAGTTATTAAGTGAAGATAGGAGTGGGTCAGGCCTCACCATTACTTGATAGAAATATCTCAATTTGTTTGGTACAACCAAAGTTGCACAAATATATACTGATTGGTCAGTTCATTTACAATCTGAAAAGGTGACAATGTCAAGTATAGATGTGCATTGCATTGATTGTTGGAGCACCATATTCTCAAACGCGAGATAATATACAAGGGAAGTGTTTACTGTGTAATTAATAGTTGGAGTCCTGTCAGTAGTTTCTCTATGTCTGGGTTCAGATCCATGTTTCTTCAAATCAAGATCTTCACCAATCACCAAGTCTTATTATTCTGTCAACACATCAAAATTACCTATTTGAGTTGTCCTATTCATGGACTTATAAAGTTTAGACACGGTCTCCACATCCTTCTAGTTTTCAGGGCAGGAAGGAGCTATTTTTGTTGGTCAAGTTTAGGTTCTTTTGGTCATGCTCCAACAAGTTTCTAGTTCTTTTAGCTGGTGATAAACTGATAGGGGTAGAAGGATGAGATCACCTTTCAGATTTGAGAACATGTGACTACTAGGCACTAGCAACATAATTTGGAGATAGAGTAGTTGGGTGGTGGGATAGATATGCTATAGGGGAGATTATCTTTCAGACTTGCAAAAAAATTAAAGATGCTTAAGAAAGACATAAGAGTGGAATAAGGCTGTGTTTGGGAGGATAGAGGTGAAAATGAGGGAGTATCAATGAAATAATTTGCTTGATAAAAAAAAAAGTTGTTTCACAGGAAGGTGGTACTTTCATTAGTTAACTTGGGTTTCTTTATGGTAACTGACTGTCATTGAATTATAATCTTGAGTAGACTGTAGATTTTTTCCGTGTTGGCTTATGAGGGATCACAACATATATTGCGGTGTTGCTTTCAGTTAGTAAAATTACTACCTTCTGCAGGACACCTTATAGTTATTGCAATGAATTATAATCTTATTTGATGCAGAAAAACTCAAAAAGCTGTTCCACAGAGCGAGGATGGGAAGCTAAATATAAATTCAATGAAGACCAGCAGCGAAAGTGACATTGAAGGCAAAGATGCTTATGACTCAGAGAGGTACACTACAGCTGTGTTTTTATTGATTCACCTTTTCTGGCACCACGGTGGATACTGCATTTATCCTCCATTTTTATGAGCCTCTTATATAGTCGCCCACTTTATCTTATTTGCTATTTGGGATCTTCCTCTATTTGCTTAGGAACTTAACAAAACTACTATGCCAGTTGTCTCTTCATTGGGTATGAACCCCTCATATCATCACTCACCTCATCCCAATTTCTTTTCGGAATCCTCTATTTTGTGAAGGAACTTTAGAACTACTATACCAGCTTTCTTAGGCTTCTGAGTTCTTTCGGCCATCCTCTTCTGCTTTCCTAAATTTGATACCCTTGCTTACTTGCTCTTATTTTTATTAAACCAAGTTTTGCCATCTATATACATTCACATCAAAGTATCGTAGGCTGTTTTTGCTTGAATTTACCATACAGACACAGTAACAGGCATATATAATGTACAATCTAGGAACCATTAATGTCTGACAGTGACTTTATATATTTGCCATAGGTTAGCTCAGATGGATTGTAGCATCAGCGTTTATATATGATATTAATTCCCTCTAAGATAGTTTTCTTATGCTTTTACATATTTGGACTTTTTTTCCTCAAAAGAGCATGTCATGATTTTAGAGCCATTGGCATTGGTCCATTGACCTACTTAACTAACATGATCTTAACCTCTCTGGAATTTTAAGGGGAGAGCTTGATCAAGCTACTGCAATGGAGGTTACAGGATTTAATAATACTGCCTCTGATGTTGATGGTGATGTTGATGCTGGTAACCTAGCAACTGACCTTAGCAGTGAGCAAGATGCACCTCCTGGCAATCAGGGTGATCAGCAATTACAGGACAAATTCCATTCTGAATTGTCTGATTTTGAGGATTATGATGCTTCACTTGAAGCCCCTATTATTACTGTATCGAGAAGGCGACTGAGGATGGTCATTGATGTGGAGGAAGATGACTGAATCAAGGGTAAGTCAGCCCATCTCGAGAGCTTGTGGTCGACTGAAATGTAAATTTATGATTACAGTATCTAATGATGCAATTGTGTAGATGAATGTAAAGCATCGTCACTGTTTACTTATTCTAAAGCTGGAGAAACATCACAAATTTTCTTATCAAGTGATGAATCAACCTGTAGAAATATAATAGCAGAGTCGAAGCTTAATTCTCTTCTGGTTGCTAACTTTACTCACTATTATAATCTATAGCCTTTTGTATCTCAACATACTACTTCTAACTGGGTAAATTCAATCTGTTTTTGTGTCAATCTACTGTTATCACAAGATTACATTACTTCTTTATATAAACGATCTATTAAAATCCTGAAAATATGATTCAGAAAACTAACCTGGATTTTTCAATATAGATGTAGATATCACATGGGATATAGTTAGTGGTTCAAATATGAAAAAAATAAAACAATAAAACCTGTGCCAATTACAAAATTTGGGAAGGCATAGACTCCTACTTAAGCATATCTATTAACGGTTTATAGTTCAGTCATCAGATTTGATTATCTTAACACAACATTATGTTGCCTCTCCTTGTTAATGTCTGAAGTACCCCATCAAAAATCTGGGATAAGACTTGATAATTACTGCTGGGCTAAAAAGTGTCTATATTTAGACCAACCAAATGAATATATAATTTATTTTTCCATACACTATCATCACCAAATCATAGTAAATTAATATGGTTTGATGTCAAAGACTTAAACCTTTACAACTATCAACCAATTTTTCAGTGCATCTGAATACTATAAAAATTTAGTCCATGTTTTGTAAGAAAATGCACTCATAACTGATCATGCAAACCTCTTTGGGAATGTTTCTACATACGCATGTTTTATTTGAAGTACACAATTTTATGTTTCAATCCTAGTTGAGATAGGCAAAAATGAAGAAAATACACTATGCTAATCCAATTTTGCTGGCTCTTGAATGTTATTTGAAGCATCAATGGGTTTACAGCTGCATAATCCTAACAAATCTTCCTACTGAATCCTTCCACTTTTTAACTATCTAGGTGATATAGTGGAGTAACTGCATGTAGCATTAGATGATGGCTGAGTAGTCATAGTGAAGGAACTGAACTGATTGAGCTCCCTTTTCATAGACTTGTATACATGATCTAAGCCTTCTTCTATTAACTCTAAAACAGTTTGTGGCATTGGTGGCATATCAATGTCAACTGATCCTTCCAACATCTTCACCACTTCCCCCATTGTAGGCCTTGTTGAAACCTCATCCTGGATACACCAAAAGGCAACCATCAAAGCTCTTATTAGCTCTTCTTTTTCGATTGCCCCTTCGAGTCTTCTGTCTACAACTTTTTCTGGTGTTCCTTCTGTCATTTCCTGAAAAAACAACAAAATAGAAGCATATGCAGCACCTTCAATACTTTAGTTTTTTAAGTTTGCAAGAAATGGAATAATATAATAAGGTCCATCTGGTGCACTAAGCTCCCGCTAGGCAGTTATTTAAACGGGTTGAACTTGTGACCTCTTGATCAAGAAATGGAAATGAGCTACAAAAGTTGATCAACTGAGTACCTTGTAAGCCCATCCAGGGTAAAAGAAGTCCACAGCATCACAAGTCATATCAAGATTTCTCCGGCCACCTATTATTTCTAGTAGCAGCATTCCATAGCTGTAAACATCAGCTTTTACAGTTATGGGTCGGTTGCTGACCCACTCGGGGGCTAAATAACCTCTGGTTCCTCGGACCATAGTAACAACATGGGAGTGCTCTCTCCCCATCAATTTTGCTAGTCCAAAATCAGAAACTTTAGGACAAAAATCCTCATCCAAAAGTATGTTCTCTGGCTTGATGTCACAGTGTATGATCCTGTTCCTGCATTGCTCATGAAAATACGCTATCCCTTGTGCAGTACCAATGGCTACACGAAAACGTGTAGGCCAAATTAGCAGTTTATCTCTGTTACTATATGAATGGAATATCCACTTGTCCAATGAGCCATTTTTCATAAACTCATACACTAGTAGCCTGTTGGAAGAAAAAAACTGTGCTGTTAAATAGTAACTGCATGTAGCATTAGATGATGGCTGAGTAGTCATAGTGAAGGAACTGAACTGATTGAGCTCCCTTTTCATAGACTTGTATACATGATCTAAGCCTTCTTCTATTAACTCTAAAACAGTTTGTGGCATTGGTGGCATATCAATGTCAACTGATCCTTCCAACATCTTCACCACTTCCCCCATTGTAGGCCTTGTTGAAACCTCATCCTGGATACACCAAAAGGCAACCATCAAAGCTCTTATTAGCTCTTCTTTTTCGATTGCCCCTTCGAGTCTTCTGTCTACAACTTTTTCTGGTGTTCCTTCTGTCATTTCCTGAAAAAACAACAAAATAGAAGCATATGCAGCACCTTCAATACTTTAGTTTTTTAAGTTTGCAAGAAATGGAATAATATAATAAGGTCCATCTGGTGCACTAAGCTCCCGCTAGGCAGTTATTTAAACGGGTTGAACTTGTGACCTCTTGATCAAGAAATGGAAATGAGCTACAAAAGTTGATCAACTGAGTACCTTGTAAGCCCATCCAGGGTAAAAGAAGTCCACAGCATCACAAGTCATATCAAGATTTCTCCGGCCACCTATTATTTCTAGTAGCAGCATTCCATAGCTGTAAACATCAGCTTTTACAGTTATGGGTCGGTTGCTGACCCACTCGGGGGCTAAATAACCTCTGGTTCCTCGGACCATAGTAACAACATGGGAGTGCTCTCTCCCCATCAATTTTGCTAGTCCAAAATCAGAAACTTTAGGACAAAAATCCTCATCCAAAAGTATGTTCTCTGGCTTGATGTCACAGTGTATGATCCTGTTCCTGCATTGCTCATGAAAATACGCTATCCCTTGTGCAGTACCAATGGCTACACGAAAACGTGTAGGCCAAATTAGCAGTTTATCTCTGTTACTATATGAATGGAATATCCACTTGTCCAATGAGCCATTTTTCATAAACTCATACACTAGTAGCCTGTTGGAAGAAAAAAACTGTGCTGTTAAATTGTAACAACCCATTTTATCATTTTGAGTATTAGAGCTTTTATTGTATAAAATACTCTTCCGATATATTTTAAATGAGTGTTTTGGACTATTCGTAACTACAATTATGAAATTAGTGGGGTAGTTTTTATAATTAGGTTAGTTGGGGTTATAGAAGATAGCATTAAAACAAATAGTGGACCACTTCTACCACCCCATGATTAGGCTTAATAATAATTAGGGATTTCCATATTAATTTATTAATACAACATAAAAGTAATAAAGGACAATATATAAAAATATTTGAAGTATTTGATATTTTATTAAATTAAAATAATTTTAAATGAATATATAGCCGCGCCTTCAGGTAAATCCAAAATCCAATATGTATTTTGTGAATATGAACAAAGGCTTTATGATTATTATTATAGTATTGCTATTAGACGGGAAATTGAAAAGAACGAGGTTTCAGTAGTAGTATTAGGTTAAATTTTGGTGGTTAATGGCGTTGAGTGTGAGATTGTGAGAGACAAATTTGTCTCCCACGGATTGGCTGATTTCCAATGAGATTATTTAATTGAGTTAGGAAAATTGCCTTAGGGATTATAATAATGATAAGGTGGGTCACTTTATATTCTAAATAAATGATCGAATTTCCTTGAAGTTTAGATGTTAGTTCTTAAATTTAAGGGACAAACTTTGGTTGGGATGATTAAACTATTGTGAAGTACTAGAACAATAAGTGGTAAACTATTGTTTATTGAGTTGAAGAGTGGATTACAGATGGAAATTTTATGGAATTAAATTGTCACTGTTATGTCCATATTTTGGAATGGGTTTCATGGGTTTCCGTGTTACATTAATTTTCATTGGTTAGTTTATTTTGTGGCTTTATGAGTTTGGCTGCACTGGTATCGTGACCAGTGGTTTCAGTTTTACCATATTACAAACTAAAATTTGATAGATTGAGATAGTGGTAATTAAATATAAGGTGTAGTATATTATATGAATTACATTAAAGTTATGCTAATGGGAAGAATTAAGACTTACCCTTAGGTTTGAACTTTAGGAAGTTGATTATAGAATTAGGTGAGTTTTTGGGTATAGGAGGGACATAGAATAATATGAGTGTTTATAGGCTTGTTAACTTTACAAATTATGCATATATACTTGATAGATTGGAAAGGTTTGGAGGCATTGAGGAAAGGAAGGCATTGGAGAAGTAGCTTGCCTGACGTCAGTTCTTCGGTGGAGGTAGGTTATGGTTTATTCTATTTGATAGATGAACTCTTAATAGCGATTGATATGCATTGAATGATATTGTGAAGTTCTCTATGTACTTGACTGTGTGATTGTGTGGCTTGGTCGTGTGGTTTGTGATTGGTCTAAAATCCTGAGACCGTGAGATTTATAATATGAAAACCTCTCTATCAAAGTGATGCCTTGAATAAAGAAGGCTTGATGAAATATTGTTAATTATTTGAAAAGTTGTGATAATAAATGATAAATTAATGATATTATTGGATCGGGTGTCACGTTCC
>NW_006239577.1:66060-75477 GCF_000226075.1 Solanum tuberosum
TCACGTTCCGACACGGTATTTTTGGATCGGAGTGTCACGTTCCGACACGGTAACATTAAAGGAAAAAGATATTGAATTAACTTAATGTACTCAATCCCAATGAACGCATTTCCCAAATGAGTGTGATGTGGAGGCATGAGTCCTCGTGTGTGTGCTTGATATTGTGATTGATTACGTACTTGCTTTAACTGTCACTTGTTCATGTTGTTGTTTCTTATCACCTGCTGAGTGCTATAGTTGACTTTATACTATTATTCATTGTATATTAGTTTCTATTTTGGGTTGGCCGATGATACCTACTCAGTACATGTTGCCCCGTACTGATCCCTACTTGTATTTTTCTTTGTTTTTCTTTTGTGGAGTGCAGCAAGTGTACCATCGACTTCGACTCGCCCTCAGCTCTAGCCAGTCTCCAGCACATCAGATTTCAGGGTGAGCTATTCCTTCTAGCTCGTGCTGGATTCTCTCAGTTATGGCGTGATGTCCTTGAATTTCGGACATGGACCATCGTATTTACTTATTTGGGGTCTCTAATACTTTTTAGACTTGATATGTTAAGAACAGATGTCCTTGTTGTGATGACTTTCAGATTTTGGGGATAATATGTAATAGACTTTAGAGGTTTATTTGATCGGTTACTTTAATAAGTTTTGGAGCTTCCGCGTTATTGTTGTTATTCGTAGTTGAATTATTGGTATGTGTTGGGGTTTAGATTCCTTGGTCCGCCCACTTAGGAGGTTAAGTGTGGGTGTCACTCATGACTCAATTTGGGTCGTGACATAAATGGTGTAATATGACATGCTTACCTACTTTGACACAATTCAGCCATCAAATTACAACGAAATCAGTTACTTACCTTCGTGTTCCCTCAGAACAGTATCCGCATAGACGCACCAAGTTCATATGATGCATAGAGCCAATGGTATTGACCTCTGTTATAAATTCCCTCTCTCCATGAGGTAAAACTTTGTCAAGCTTCTTTACTGCTATCAATGTTCCGTCTCCTAGGCTTCCCTTGTAAACACTTCCAAATCCACCTGTTAACGCAACATTGTTACTATGATCAAATCTTGTTATGATGGAAAATTCAATTGTCGTAGTTTGGATTTTCTGTGTTTCTGAGTAATACTGGATAAGAAATGAAATAATACTTGTGTCTTTACCTGTTCCAAGTAACTCAGAAAAATTATTTGTCCGTTGTTGCAAGTCACGATAGCTGAAACTAATTGGAGCTCCTGATAAGATCAAAGAGCCATCAAGGGCTCTCTTTAAGGATCTTTTCCTATGGATATTGATATACAACAGACAGCCGAGCAGCACGATCAGAACAGTCATGCTTAGGACTATAGGAAGTATCAATACCTTGTCGTGTTTACTCTGTGAATCGTCTGATGAATTCCCATTTTGTTTGTCACCATTAACACCAAATGAGCCATTGGCATCAACCTTGATGAATAAAGTTGAGCCAGGATCCTCAAATCCACCAAATTCCAAGCTTCTTAGGACCCAACAGTAAGGCTTTTCCTCATTGAGACCGTAAACAGAAGCAACACAGTTACAATTCGATAAGCAAGCATTCCCACATTTGGACACTGAATTTATATCACTATAATTTGCTATTACGGATGATTCTGAGAAATAGTAAGTCGTCTGTTGAACCGTAGAAATCTTGAACTGGGAAGTTAAGTTTTCATGATGAGGTTCACATTTTCCTGTCAATGAAGAATTTCCAGAACACGAAATATCATTTCCCACCTTAGACGTGCCTGGCAAACACGTACAAGAAGCATTTGTTTTACTTCTGTCTAAATTACATATCCCATTGCCACAAATTCCAGCAATGTCACATGGATTGGACACAGCTGCCCACTCTGCAACCCATTGTCTTGATCCATTCACATCATTGTCCCATCGATACAAACGTAGATTTCCATTAGCCTCGAGAATCAACCGTCTTAAAACAGATGGTTTATTCCAATTAGATTGATTCAAAGCTGAGAATAGCCCTCCATAATCACCGTCATTTTTGTACACATAAACTGCTCCATCCGAAGATGAACCATAAACAATACCAAAGCTTCCAGCTTGATCCAAGACTGCAACAACATCTCCTGTCACGTTCGATATATCAGGTCCTGACCAATAAGAATAATTGCTGTAAAGTTCAGGTGACATATCAAGGGACTCAGGCACATTGTAAGTCAATCCAAGGTTAAGTGATGTAGGCTGCTGCAACATTTTTAACGTGTAATAGCCTCCAAGGGAAGGCGATTTTGATGATATTAATTCTAGTGACGCGGTTAAAGGTTGGCCAGGTAATAGAGTATCTGATGGATGTAAAAAGCTCTGCCACACAACGCTTAGGTTGTCGGTGTATAGAACAAAGTTGCCATTTTCAGACATGACAGCCGTCTCAACGCCAGCTTCTGAGGTGTTTGATGCCCATACAGTGGTGCCTCTGTCCGTCAACAAGAGATTTCCAGTGTTGTCGAACTCCAAGACCGCGTCTTTGGTGACTGGAGAGTTTCTATTCAGATGATGGACACAAAATGAAAGGGTTGGCCAATAAGAAACATATACCTGCAAAAGCTTTAGTAAAACTAGGGATGGAGGAATACATTCTGCTTAATTTCTTCCAAGTCTAATATCATAACTAAAGAACCTATAATTCAAACTTATCATGTCTACATGTTTTAAGCATTTGAAGAAATTCTAGTTTTACATTAACTCAAATTAAACTTATGTCTACATGTTTTAAGCATTTTGGAGATATTCTATTTTCACATTAACATTCACAACTTCTTGCCCTTATTTTGAAGAAAAAGAAAACCATACTAGTTCACATTGGAGAAATAGTGAGTTTAACTTCTATACACTAGGTCAGCTAAATGATAACTACAGGTAAACTCCATAAAAGCGGAATCAGTAACATAGAGAATAAGACATGTTATAATGCATGACTTGTACTCCCTCTGTTTCAATTTGTTTGTCTTAGTCTGACTAAACATGGAGTTTAAGAAAGTAAACATAACTTTTTAATCTCGTGGAGTCATGGTCTTAAACTAAAGATACGCTTATTGTACTAATTTTTTATTTTATTTTGTGATCTTAAACCTATGATGTGAGATGTTGAGATTAATGAGTTTCCAAATTGGGAAAGATGCATTTTTCTTTAAACAAACTAAAAATGAAAGTAAGATAAACAAATTGAAACAGACGGAGTAATAATTTTACAAGCTTTCCAAGAAAATTAGTACTTAATATAGAAAGTTGTTACACTTACATGTTAGGTGACCAAACCAATGTTGTATCCCCTGGAATTTGTGCAAACCAAATAGACAATTGATATTGATCATGTGATTCTGTTGTTGGAGTGAAGCCAAATGCAAATGTTTTATTATCAGAAAACCATGCTTGGTTCTCTTTAGCTAACAATCTTGAACCCAAAACAACCCCACTAACTGACTCAATGTAGCAACAAAGCTCTGCTAGAAACAACAAAAGCACTAAGGCCAAAGCAGAGTAGAGTAAATTTGAAGCCATTTGAACCATTCAGCATTAAGTTGGTTATAGTGAAAATTCTCTTTTTTTTTCAAGAAAATGAGCTTCAATTAGAGCAAAACATTAGGGTCCTTATAAATAAAGAAAGAAGACTTTCTAAATTTGGAGTTAAAAAGATATCAACACGTGGATAATGGTGGTTGAGCTACAAAGTTGACAAAAAGACCAAAATTCTTGGATGTTTTTTTGGTCGGTTATGTTATTTGATGGCACGTGTTTACTGAAAATCATTGTTGATTTCATTTCAACTATAAATAGACCAAATTGCCAAACTTTAAAAGCTGGAGCGCAGTTATTCTTGTTTTCACATTTTCTCATAGACTTCAGCAACATATAAGGAACTACCAAGAACATGATACTACTACTAGCTTTGACACCTATGCCTTTTTTTTTTTTAACGTAGGTATTTAGAGGCGAATTCAGAATTGAGAGTTAGTAAAATGAATGTGATCTTATAAAATATAGAGATAATGATTAAATTGTCTTTTTTTTTTCGAGTTTCATAATCCAATTATTAGCTAATTATCTTTTTGCGAGTTTCACGCTGCAACTATTAGTTGTTCACTTTTCCTACTTGAAATATCATCATCTACTTAACTAGGTGCGTTTGAATACATAAATGGTGATAGTTTAGATAGGAAAATAGAAAACTAATAGTTAGACTGAGAAACTCATAAATAAAAAAATTATAGTTCATATGTTTTTGACAACTAGCAGATGAACCATCTATTGCTTATCCGGTTCAATGCATATGATTATTAATAAGTTTTATATTTTAAAATTATAGTTGCTGGACTTTTAATGTTATCTTTATATAATTAAAATATTATTATTTATTAAGATATTTGATTAAATTTATATTTAGTGTAGGGATAAAATGGTAATTCAACTTTTCATTTTGAAGCTTCCCACTTATAATAATATATGATTAACTCCAATACATATGTGTGTGAAAATATGACTCTTCTGTCTAACTCAACCTCTAAAACTAACTCATAAAAGAACATTGTACCTCATTTTCTCAACTAATGTAAAACTTAACACTCCGCACATGTCCAAAACTCATCTTGAGCGTAGATTAAGGGCCCCAATGCAACAAGAAGGGGCAATGGGGTCTACTTCTATACCATTTACTAGAAACCGGAGAAAAATAAGTTTGTATTTTATTTCACGAGATAAGCAATGCATAAATACAATAAATTTTATACTAATTACTAAGAAAACAAATAAAGAAGCAATCCTACAAATATACTATTTATATAATATGACTATATATACATTAGTAGTGAATTAAGAAGTCTATATACTTTGTTAACAATATACATACAATTTAAGTTATTATTTTATATAATTCGGGCTAAAGTAACAAGTTTAATTTGTATTCAAATAATAATTCGACTCTAAAGCAGCCTCCAAACATACAAAAATAATCAAATTGTGGGCTACTTTTAACTTATCTTTGACTATGTTGTACCAATAATTAACACTGAAAATGATGGCACCGGCTATTAAGCTTTTTGTCAACACCTAACAATAAAACAAGTTGTTTATCTGGACAAGTAACTGCAGATTTGATCTTAGTCTAAAATATTATATTTGAGGTTAAGTTTCTGCTATTTTCTGTTTAGTTATCAAGGTTACGTGATCCTTGTTCAAACGGAAATTACTGGAAAATTATATATGATATACACTACGTATACATGTTATATACATTGTCATGGTGGCGATGTGGCGTGTTCCAAGTCGATTTCAACTTTGAATTTTGACTTCAAATAATCTAAAATCTTCCTCAAATCTTGTATAGTATTCCCAAATAATCCCAACTATACCTACTAAAAGAACTACTACAAATTTTCAAATACGAGTTCAGTTGCAAATTTTTTTTTGGGTTTAAATTGCTAAGCCTAATCTTTGATTAAAATCCTGACAATATATAGCTGTAAGTAATAGTTATTATATATACATGTTAATTTCTCTTAAATATAGTCCTATAAAACGAAGCAAACATAAATGTCAAATTGCGAGGGTATGGATATAATTTCCTTCCCTAAACTTGCTAGCTATGTATACTTCTTAATTAATTATCCAATAGAAAAGAGCTCTCTTAATTATCATCCACGCGTTCATGTTTACTATTTCTTGTAATTTTAGTGAATTTTCATACATAAACGTATGTTCCCTATCGATAATATTAAGTTTAAACAAAATCATATCTAAACATGAACATATATTTCACACACTGAGTACAGACACACACATATATATATATATATATATATATATTATAACCGTTATTAGGTTGAAGAAGAAGAAAATAGGAAATAGGAATTAACAGGTAGTAATATATTCCCATTAACATAGATAATAAGAACGAATTGCCGATAGATTTATTCTAATTATTAATAAAAACGATGTTAGACATAGTTATAATATTGTTTATGGTGATTCATTTTTTCAGATACGAAGGAAATTAGGGCGGATGGATGAAGGTGGGAAGGAAGGGCAGCAGCTGTTGATGCAGCAATCGCTGTAGTCAGTCAGGTTCCCCATTACACATATCGCACAAGTAATCGCTGCACAGATCAGTGCAAGAGTCGCCATCCACTGCATAGCTTGGCGAAATAATTGCCACCATCATCAACACTGCTATTATTGTACCTTGCAACTTCATCACTCTTTCTTTCTCTCTCTCTCTCTCTATTTCTTTAGGTGTACTGTGATCTCTTTATGTTGTGAACATCATGCAAATTTATAGAGAGAGACAACCCTTAAAAAATAATGTCACAGAGGTGGAGCCAAGGTTAAGAATTTGAGGTTCTAAATCAATTTTGTTTGCGATTCACATGTTAATATACATATATTTATTAATTTCTAATACAAATATAGGGTCTACAAAAAATGCTAGTGGGTTCGTCCGAACCCATGAACTCCCTCTTAGCTCCGCTAGTGCAGTGTGTTTGTTTGGAAGGGAAAAAAATTAAGTGATTTTCGTGTTTTTTCACTAATAATAATAAATTTATATAAAAGATACGACAAAACTAATTTATTTTTAGTTAAATTTTTGTTTTGGATTTTCAGTTTTAGGAAATAATACAATTTATGTGACAGTGTAATATTTTCTTAAATTGTTCAGAGGTCAGGTTTAGCCCCCGGTTTTGTATTATTCTTAACTGATTTTATATATACTCAGGAACATGCATGGTCTTTTGTGATTAAAATAAAATAAAATCAAAGAGTATTTATATATTGTTTAGACTATTATAGAAATTGACCATGGGTGAGTCAATCTCAAAAGTTAAGCTCATGAGAGAAATATTTTTCAAGATCAAATAAATGTCTACTTTTTTTAAACATAGTATATTAGAGTAGGATCCATCTAAATTCTTTGTTTTCTAATATTGATCCCCATATTATATTGTTTATGCTTCGGATGTCTAGTTCTAGACCTGCGATGAGGGATGTTGAATCTTACATCGGTTATTAAAGGTATATTATTTATGCTCCGGATGTCTAGTTCTAGACCTGCGATGAGGGGTGTTGAATCTCACATCAGTTATTAAAGGTATGAGCGATCTATCTATATTGACAATCCTCCCCTCAAAAAAAGTGTTTTTAACCTTTCAACTGTTCGGCCAAACAGGCTCGCAAGTTCAATATATCGAAGGCACTTTTTTTATATTTCAAATCAGTTCAAATTAATCGAATTTTTCGGTAAAATTTTTAAATAAACATGTGATTAATGATTTGTGGTTCAAATATTTCTTTAGTCCTAGCAAAATATAACTATCTAAGGTGTTTCTTAAAAAAATAACACAAAATGTGACGTGAGTGATGTTCAATAAAAACTAACAAATAAATTGCATAAAATAAATATACAATACAAATGAATAAGTCATAATGAAAATGATCATAACGTAAAAATATCATGTCAAGCCAAAATAAATACGATTAATAAGTATTAACTACGTGACTGTACATAAAAGAAAAAAATCAATGTACTTCAACTTTCTAAACGAATGGAAAACTAAAAAATAAATATCCCATATTATTATCTGTTTTAGTATTGAACTAAATTTCTTTTGTTAGCATTAGTTGATTTGATTTTGATTTGAGGTTTATTTGAGTTACTTACCTCATGGGCTATAAAATGTATTGGATCATTTAAATTTTTAAATCCAAGCTTAAAATAATATATTAAACAATAGAAACTATAAAAAAGAAGAAGAAATATTTATATATTATTTAAAATTATATGCATGCATGTAATGTTGGATGGTTTGATTCGATTTGAAATTTTAAAGTTATAATTAAATCAAATTAATTAAGCTCAATATCAGACCAAATCAAACAAAATCATTAATAATTTTTTTTCGATACAACTCATCAATTTGATACGATTTTCAATTTTTTTATATAGTACTATCTAATCACAAAATATTTGACCGTAATTAGATATTAAAAATTGAAAATTAATTAGCTCTGTACCAAACACGCCCTTAACGCACAAAGGAGGAAGAGAAAAAAATTTATTTGGGCAATAATTGAGCTTAATTACTACATATAGGCCCACATGAAATAACCAAACAGTTACATGCATCTTTCAATTCTGAAATGGAATAACAGAAAAGGGTTGCCTAACGTTAATTAATTGTGTTTTTATATCTTTTGACCTACACTATTGAGTACTAACGATATCAAAATACGCAACTTATTAATTTAATTACTTGTTTGGACATTATTTAAAAATGAACTGATTTAAAACTGAAATAGTTTGATATGTAATTTGAATTATTAAGTTGTAGTTTTACTTAAAAATATAAAAAATCTATAATTTGTGAAAAGTGAAAAACTATCAAAATTTGATTAACTCTTGTACAATCTTATCAAATGAGTAAATCATAGTTCATAAACAAAGTATCAAAATATATTAAGACACAAAATTAATAAATCACGTATCTTCATGCACTACTAAAAACCGAGTTCTTTTCCACCATGAATCAGTGAGAAATTTCTGCTATAGTTCTCCATTCCATTCCCACGAAAGTTTCGAACTTCTACAACAGATCAAGACCACTAAAATCGCAATAATTATATTGAGGTAGATGTAAAATTAAATATTACACGGACACAAAAAATACATTGACAAAAAGTCAAATTCAAAAATCATAACAATTCAAGCGACAATGAGCGTTGCACTGAATAGCAAAGAGGATGAAGAAGGAAGCAGATGAAGATGTAAGAGTACAAGAAGTTGCTGAACAAATTTAGATAAAGTTGATGGAGAGCCTTATGAACAACCGTAGATTATCACATATAATTATACATAGATGCATGTTTTCATTAAGTAAGTTGTGGTGGTTCTTATGTTGTTTTTTATCATGTTGCTCAAACTTTTTTAAAATGATATTGCATTTTTGATGAATCATTCAAAAAATGCACTATTTTTAAATGATTTGACGATAAATATTCGTGGACCTTTTTAAAGAGTCTAGACAACATGCGTTTTTATCTCTTATATTATTGTTATTATTAGATTTTGGCATATTTTAGTTCCTAAAGAGAAAAAAAAATATATTATCCGTTTCTAACCATGAGAAGTAAGTTTAGATGAGAAGTTTTGTATTTGTCTTGAAGATATTATTTTCTTTTTAGGAGGAAAAACTTTTTTTTTTTTAATCTTAGTTGTATTAACCAAAGACATAAAGTATCGGCTCAGAGTGGTTTCAATATCGAAATATTTAGGGAAAATGCATAAGTACCCCCAATGTATGCCCAAAATCCCTGAGACACACCTAACCTTTAATAAGATCCTATTACCCCCGAACTTATTTTATATATAATTTTCTACCCCTTTTC
>NW_006239577.1:76109-82150 GCF_000226075.1 Solanum tuberosum
AAAAGGGGTAGAAAATTATATATAAAATAAGTTCGGGGGTAATAGGACCTTAGTAAAGATTTGGTATGTCTCTGAGATTTCGGGCATAGATTGGGGGTACTTATGCTTTTTCCCAAATATTTATGCTAAAAGCTATTGTCATGCAACTTTAGCGACAGATCTTAAGTCAAGAATCAAAAAACAAATATACACTTTTGACTTTTGACATTATCGGACATCGTATAGACAAGCAATATGACTATAAATTTATATGTATTTTGGTTCTATTTCAAAACTCCTAAATGTTATAGAAACGTATATATATACAATGTAACAATTATCATTGAGATAAAAAGTTTTATAATATCAAATGGGGCTACACGTGGTCAGATTAAAAAACAAGAATATTTGTATATCCACAAATTATAAGGGTAAAGCATCAATTTTTCATTTTATTTTATAAGCTAAGAACTGAAACGGCATGAGACAAAATAAATAAGTATACATTACAAAACTACATCAGTTTTACCCACTTATTTTTTTTTTCTGTAAATCATATTTGTTCACTAATTCACCAATTTCTCTCTCTTTTGCAAATACGATAAATTGGGTAATTTTATCTCTCACTTAGGCATAATTTTCTCAATTTTATATGTCATTTCGGCACTTGCTTATATTATTCGATTGGTACTTTGATAGTAGAGTTTTTACTTCTACATTCCATTAAGTCTCTACTAATTGCTACGTTCCATTAGACCTTTTACTGACTAACAAAAGATCACTTGCAAAAAAAAATTCAACATCAATTATGTTTAACATTTGATCTCACAATTTATCATGCTTCTTTTAATCACACTTTATTAAGAAGTTTATATTGAAAAAAAGAACAATCAAATATAAGTACATCAATTTGAACCCAAAAAAATAGCCTATAATGGTCCGCAGTACTATAAAATCTAAATTTATCGAGGATATCCGGTCATATGGACATTTCACAACTTATGAGCGGTCTGAAATAGGATTGTTTATTTTTTTGAATTTCAGTTTCCAACATACAAAGTGATGGTAATAGTAAGTTCCATTCAGAACTGATCCGCATGAAGTACATGCTCAGAAATCAACATGAGAACATGCATAAATACAAATTGAGTTCAAATTAAAAGTTAATAAACAATCAGAAATCAAATCAATTTTACTCAAAAAAAAAAACTCAATTTTGCAACTGAATTTTGAAACACAATATTATCTAATCTCTTATTTGAAATGTATGAGAAGTCGTGATTATCATTAATATTAGAAATCTCATCCACATAACTTGAAGATTCTTGTGCACCGGTTGATACATGTGATACTATAAGTAGTGGCTCTTTTACTAAGCAAGTCCGTTAGAGAATCGAAAGAAAATTGTTTTAATTTCAATGCTTTTTTCTGAGTTGCGTTGTTATGTAATACATTTGCTCCAGTGGATCAAAACTAGTTCTACAACGGAGATTGAGTCTCGTGATTCTTTTTTTTTTAAGAATTCATGATCAACTTAATTATTTACTTAAGATAAGTCAAGAAAAATCTAGAATTTTCCGGAGTTGTAGAGAATTGAAGGAAGATCTCTAGAATGAGTATTCTAGAGAGAATAGTCTAGAAATGTTCTAGATATGGTAGTTCTAGAATTAAGTAGTTGGAGGAATATTCTAGAATAGAGTAGAAAAATATGCTTAGCTAAATTGTTTCATCACCTCCTATAAATAGAGGTGGTCCATTTGAGTTGTAAGCAACAAAACAGGAAACTAAGTAACAAAGCAAGTGAGTAAGAAAACAAGAGAACAAACAAGTGTGTGCTCAAGTAAATAATGTTGCTGAAGTAAGCAACAAGTATCATCAAGATTGTAAGACCGAAGCGAATCTTTACTTTGATATAATAAAATTTAAGTTGTGAGACATTGATTGTGCCCGTCGTCTCCAAACAATAATATTCAACATTTTTAACATGTGGGCCGACCTTTTTTAGCATGTTATTTGATTGCTTACATTATTATTTTTTGGTACAATACTCAGGTTTGTTAAAACGTAGAACATTAATTTACTAAGAATTTTCTATTTCTAAATGTCAAAGACAAAAAACATTTAGTTAAGGAAAGAAAGATCTCATCACACTAATCGGTAACAAATTAATAACAACCTCAAGGAGACAAAAATACGTCTTCTTACTACTCTAACTATTCCACCTTGTATGATACTTACTATTTTTTAAAATTGGTTTAAGAAGAATATTTTTTAAAATTGGTTTAAGAAGAATGATACATTAATTCTATATGTAGAAACATGTAGATATGAACTTCTCATTTAACTTTAATGGGAACTTTTTATAGAGACACAAATATTATAACAATCATAAGTTTTAAAAGTTGTATATAACAATGAAAAAGAGACTAACTAACTTGAACATGTTTACATGGATTATTGATGTATGTTACTATAACTTTACAGAATAATTAAAGCTTGATTATCCAAGTCCTCTTCATCACAGTAACACTTAACTATTAGCACCACTTGTCCTCTTAAATAACGGGAAACCTTTATCTATTTTTGGAGGTTGTTTTTAGTCTTTATTTTCCCCTTATTGTTATCGCTACAATAACTGGTCGAGTTAGGACGCAATTGGGAATAAGTGACAATGTTTTTCGCCACTATTTGATGCTAGTGGCAGAGGGAAATTGAATCGTTAAATCAGACCGGCCAAACAGAAAATCGCTGACCCAACAGTCCAACACAAGTAGCTGATTACCGCAAAGGAATTTGAGTCCTTAATTAGTTGTGTAGGCTGGAACAAGAGTGTGTAGAATTAATCACAAAACGACTTCAAGCGTGCTCGCTGTGCACTTGGAGTCGATATACTTAACCGTGACCATACTATCTGGTTGAAGTATGTCGATATATATGGAGATGAAGAATAAGTTTGTTAATCATGCTCGTAATCTATGGGATCGAGCTATTATCCGTTTGCCTAGGATTGATAAGTTGTGGTACTAGTATATTCATATCATATGGAAGAGATGCTCGGCAATGTAGCCGGTGCAAGACAGATTTTTGAGGGGTGGATGCCGGATCAGCAAGGGTGGTTGTCTTATTAAGTTTGAGTTAAGTATAATGAAACAGAGAGAGCAAGAGAAATTTTCGAGAGATTCGTGCATTGTCCTCCAAAAGTTGGTGCTTGGATTAGGTTCGCAAAATTTGAGATGAAGAATAGGGAGATTGGGAGGGCAAGGAATTGTTATGAAAGGGCTGTGGATAAGTTGGCAGTTGACGATGAGGAAGCTGAGCAGTTGTTTGTGGCATTTGCAGAGTTCGAGGACAAGTGTAGGGAGACGGACAGAGCAAGGTGCATTGCACTTGACCACATACCGAAAGGGCGAGCTGAGGATTTGTACAGCAAGTTTGTTGCATTTGAAAAGCAGTATGGTGATAGGGAAGGTATTGAGGATGCTAGAGTTGGAAAAAAGGAGGTTTCAGTATGAAGATCAAGTAAGGAAGAATCCACGTACGTAACTATGATACGTGGTTTGATTATATCCGTCTAGAAGAGAGCATGGAAATAAAGAGAGGATTAGAGAGGTTTATGAAAGAGCCATTGCTAATGTTCCTCCTGTTGAAGAGAAGCGATATTGGCAGCGATACATTTACTTATGGATTAATTATGCATTATATGAAGAGCTTGATGCACAAGACACGGAAAGGACCAGACATGTCTACCGGGAGTGTCTTAAGCTGATTCCTCATCACAAGTTTTCATTTGCAAACATTTGGTTGTTGGCTGCCCAGTTTGAGATTCGGCAGTTAAGACTCAAGGAGGCGCGGCTTTTACTTGGAGAAGCGATTGGTAGGGCTCCTACAGACAAGATATTTAAGAAGTACATTGAAATAGAGCTGCATTTGGGGAACATATATAGACCGTTGCAGAAAGCTTTATGAGAAGTACTTAGAATGGTCACCTGAAAACTGCTATGCTTGGAGCAAATTCGCTGAGTTAGAGAGGTCCTTGTATGAAACAGAGAGAGCCAGAGCTGTTTTTGAGCTTGCAATTGATCAACCTGCACTGGATATTCCAGAGTTACTATGGAAGGCTTACATCGACTTTGAGATCTCTGAGGGTGAATTTGAAAGAACAAGAGCACTATATAAAAGACTTCTTAACCACACGAAACATTTAAAGGTGTGGATAAGTTATTCGGTTATTGATGATTCAGATATCAAACAGAAAAAGAAGTGCTTGCAACATGCCAGAGATGTGTTCGAGAGGGCCGTTTCTTACTTGATAAATTCGGCACCTGAACTGAAAGAAGAAAGAGTAATGCTTCTGGAAGAATGGATATATATGGAAAGCAATTTTGGTGATGCCAATTTAGTCCGTGCCAAACTACCAAAGAAACTGAAGAAGAGAAGGCAAATAGAGACGGAGGATGGTCCAGCAGCGTACGAGGAGTACATACACTATCTTTTTCCTGAGCAGACTACTAGTATGAAACTCTTGGACTCTGCTTATAAATGGAAGAAGCAACGAGTTGCATCCAAGAATTAGCCACATTCTGTGTTTGCTTACATTTTTTGTTTTACTGTTTTCTGTTAGCTTCCACAACTCTAGTTTTTACCTTTTCTTGGCAGTTTGTAACGAATAATATAATTGAGTAAAGGGCAGATTTACAATTTTTAGAATAAAAGATGACTGATTACAAAAACCTCGTGGATGTTAGTTGTTACTAAGGTGGATATGTTATTGGACACTTCAGTTTGTGATTTTGAATAAATTATTGGCAAACTCTACAATCTAATGTGTCACCAAGTTCTTGATTTTGAAGATTTAATTTTTTTAAAAACTGATCCAGTTTTAAAAGTTTATTTAGACCAAAAAAAGGTTGAGAATGATGATATTCAAACCGAAAAATCAAATCGAAAGCAAAAACCGAACTAAACTGAATATATTTCAATTCAGTTTTGATTAGAATTTTCATCAAATTGAAAATCGAAAAATCAAACCAAACCAACCGAACTTCCTAACCCTACCAGGGATAGTCAGTCATATGGTCATTTGACAACTTATGAGCTATCAATATTTATTTTTTGGTATTCTTGTTTCCCAAATATTTATTTTTGGTATTCTTATTTCCCAAATATATATTTTTCTGAATAATTTCCAAAGAGCCTGCAGTACAAGAACTTGCTACACAAGTTTAAGTGCGTAGTGAATGTGTTGGGTTAATTTCAAAGCTTTTTTTGAATTACGTTATTATGCACACTTTTATTATTTAATTTATATTCTCAATACAAGAGAACATATTTTTATTAGTTAATTGTATTCTAAACAAATTTATGATCTTGATTTCTGTTGCAGAGTACTTAGAGCATTAATTGACTAAAAAAATTATATTTCTAAATGTCAAACACAAAACATCTAGCTTAAGAATGAAATATCGGATCACACTACTTGATAACAAATTAATAACAATCTTAAAGATAAAAAGAATATATGTCTTCTTACTATTCTATCTATTCCAACTTATCTGACACCATTTCTTTTAATTGGTTTAATAAGAATGATACATTAATTCTGTATTAGGAAACATGTATATAAACTTCTCATTTATCTTTAATGAAAACTTTTTATAGTGACACAAATATAATAGCAATCATAAGTTTTAAAAGTTGTATATAACAGAGAAAAAGGGACGTAACTTACTTGAATATGTTTACATGGATTATTGACGTCATTATAACTCTACAGAGTAATTAAAGCTTGATTATTCAAGTCCTCGGCATAACGGTAACACTTACTATTAGCAGTACCCGTTGGAAAATATTTATCTATAATTTTTTTTACACCCCGCCTATCCCCGTCAATTTTTTTAAAAAAATTGTTTTTGAAAACTATTTCAATTTTTTTTTAAATTTTTACGCCCCCTCCCCCCCCGCCCCGCCCCATTTCCGTCAAAAAAGTTTTTGAAGAAAAATTATTTTTGAGAAATATTTCAAATTTAATTTTTTTTCATTTTTTACTCCAACCCCTAACCCCT
>NW_006239577.1:83694-87617 GCF_000226075.1 Solanum tuberosum
GTGGCCTTGTTTGGGGGTGGGGGGTGGAGAGAGGAGTTGGGTAAGGTAAAAAAGATCTTAAAATTTGAAACATTTTTCAAAAAATAATTTTTATAAATATATTTTTATTTGATTTGGGGGGGGGGGGTTGCGGGTAGGCATAAAAATATTTTTGAAATTTAAAAAATAATAAAAATTCAAAATTCGATTTATTTTTTTGAATGGGGAGGGTCGGCTACAAAGTATAGGTAAGGTAAGAAAACAAATTAAAGGATAAAGTAGAGTTTTGAAAAATGTTTTTCTTAATTTTGGAAGGGAAGTCATTTTTTTTTTAATTTCTTGGAATGTAAATAGTCCATGATGGAGCTCGAGTTTGAGGAAAATAAGTTGATTTGGAAACATTTTCCAAACATGGAAAAATAGGAAAACATCCATACCAAACACATCCTTAAAGCTAAAAAATAAATTTAGGTGTACTTACTAAAAGGCGGAATGACCTGGAAGACTCCTGTACTTGACTCCGTTTGTCAGTTGGACCCTCCTACTCACCATTTTATCAACTGAACCCTTAAACTCGTTGAAACATAACATTTTAAATCCTTTTTTTGACTTGTCATCCTATGTGACATTTTTGTCCAAAGTGCGTGTGATGAACATATTTTGGGCGCGTGAGAAGGCAATGAAAGCCACTTTTGGCCTTTATAACAATCATCTTCTTCCCCAATTATTTCAACACCATTGTTGATCAAATTTTGATTTTCTTATAAACCTTCACTCAATTTTTCTTCTCCAATGTTCTCCCTCCACAAAACCTTCTTCTTCTACTTAATCTTCTGATCAAGCCCATAAATTTCAATATATATATAAATCTCTCTTCAATTTCATCAAACACCAAGAAAAGAAAAGTGATTTTTTTTGCAATTTCATCAAACAACTGAACAAAAATTTATCATTCTCCATTTTCATTAAACACACAATTTTATTTTTTTTAAGGTTTTTCTAATTTCATTAAACACCCTAAAAAATAAAAATCTCCGATCTTACTATAAACATCCAGAAAAGAATTGATTTTTTTTCAATTTCATCAAGTACTCAAAATAACAAAAACTCTCCAAATTAAAGATCACACGACAATTACTACAAAATTGTTAAATTCTAAAATCTAACATATGCAAGAATTGAAGGCGATTGAGTGATTTCATTAATACCCATTACACTAAACAAAAAGTAAAGATTCTTACACTCCCTTAAAACTAATTGTTGCACTAACATACAGATCCAAATCTAAAAAAAATGAATTAGAATATAGAATTAATAAAAATCATGAAAAAATATTTAAAAAGCAAATTGAGTTGCAATCAAACTATGAAGCTTTAATCAAATGAAAGTTTCACTCTAACTATCTAGTAACAAGCTCTTTCAATCATAGTTTTACCACCAAAAATACACATGAAAATAGAGGATTCATAAGTTAACCACTAACCGGATTCTTCATATATGCAAAGGAAAGAGAAAAGTTAAATTAAAAAAAAATGTGCCAACAAGATCCTTTCTTGTTTCAACAAAGTGCTGAAGTGGAATAGGAATTTTTAGACTTTTAACATATAATTTTCTATGTGGCATTTTTTAGTGACGTGAAAATTAATGTGTATTTAGTTGTATTACACGCACCAATGAGTCATCCATATAAGGGTTTAAAATGTCATGTTTCAATGGGTTTCAGGGTTTAGCTGGCAAAATGGTGAGTAGGAGGGTTCAACTGACAAACAGGGTCTCCTGGGTCATTCCGCCTTGCTAAAATGATAAAATAAAATCACATAATAGTGAAAACCATCACAAGTTCTCATTTGCAAAAATTTGGTTGTTGGCTGCCCAGTTTGAGATTCGGCAGTTAAGACTCAAGGAGGCACGACTTTTACTTGGAGAAGCTATTGGTAGGGCTCCTAAAGACGAGATATTTAAGAAGTACATTGATATAGAGCTGCTTTTGGGGAATATAGGTCGTTGCAAAAAGCTTTATGAGAACTACTTAGAATGATCACCTGAAAACTGCTATGTTTGGAGCAAATTCGCTGAGTTAGAGAGGTCCTTGTATGAAACGGAGAGAGCCAGAGCTGTTTTTGAGCTTGCATTGGAAAACAATTCTGGTGAGTTTGGTAATCTAGTCCATGCCAAACTACTAAAGAAAATGAAGAAGAGAAGGCAAACAGCGAACGAGGAGTACATAGACTATCTTTTGCCCTTTTCAACTGCATAGCACTGTTGAATTGAATTGGCCAGAAGGATATTTATCTTAAAACTTAATTATATCATGTTTAGATTGTTGGGTTTAGAATTTTTTCTTTCCCTTCCTATGTGGATAAATAAAAGTCTTATTAGGACCAGCTCACTTTAGCCCATAATCCAAATATTATGTGGCATATATAAGACTTATTTGGTCTTATTTTCAGAAACACAAGAGAGAAAAATCAAGAGAGATTCGTTTTAGAGATTGAGAGAAAAAGAGAAATTCCGTTTTTGCTTTTGGAAATTTTCTGCTCAGGCAGTCCGCTTCAGACAGAGTTTTCCGCTTCGTTAACCGTTGGATCGTTCTCAAATATGAACTGGGAGTTCTCAGCATTTGGTTCTTGCAATTCAACGGTGGAGATCGGATT
Organism: Solanum tuberosum; assembly: GCF_000226075.1. Classification (NCBI taxonomy): domain Eukaryota; kingdom Viridiplantae; phylum Streptophyta; class Magnoliopsida; order Solanales; family Solanaceae; genus Solanum; species Solanum tuberosum. The sequence goes on from NW_006239577.1 coordinate 86,328, forward strand.
TGAAGGTCTGTAGCTTCTGATTTGAGGGCGTGAACAGTAGCGCGTTTTTGGGTGAAATCTCTTCTTTAATTCTCTAGTTTTTGTGCAATCTTGATTTGTCGTTGCTCGTTGTTTGACGCTTGTTCTGTGGGCAATTTTGGAGAACAATTTTGTAACTCTTGGTGTTTATAGTGGAACTTTTGGTCCTGTGGTTTTTTACTATTCACATCGAAGGATTTTGCACGTAAATTGTTGTGCCTTGTGTGATTGGTTTATTCTTATCTTGTTGCTTTAGTTTGGTTGATATACTTGTTGTCCATTCTTCATATTGCTTGATTGGTTTGTCTTCTCTTAGTTCAAATTAAAAGAAAAAGTTTAGATTTGGGTATTATTTCGCTGCTATCCTGTCTGGCATTTTTGTTAGTCTTGCCTTTCCCAACAAAGTGGTATCAGAGCATTGGTTGTTGTTCATTATTGATTTGAATGATAGAGGCAAATATGAGCAAGATGGTTTGTTTGAATGATAGTAACTATCATATTTGGAGAGGCAAGATGAAAGATCTTCTATTTGTCAAGAAAATGCATTTACCTGTGTTTACCTCTAATAAACCTCAATTCATGACAGATGAGGAATGGGTATTTGAGCACTTGCAGGTTTGTGGCTAAATTAGACAATGGGTTGAAGATAATGTTCGAAATCACATTGTGAATGAGACACATGCCAGAAGTTTGTGGGACAAGCTCGAGACGCTATATGCTTAGAAGACTGGCAACAATAAGTTGTTTCTATTGAAACAATTGATGAATATCAGGTATAAAGAGGGCACTCCTATTTCTGATAATATTAATGATTTTCAGGGTGTTCTTGACCAGTTATCTGGAATGAATCTGCCAGACTCTATTGAAACTCTTCGAGTTTTTTTGACTAATTCTGCTCCCAGTGGTGTTATGACCATGAAATATGCTAAGAGTGGTGTCTTGAATGAAGAGATGAGAAGAAGATCTCAAGGCTCAACTTCTTCTACTTCACACTCCGATGTTTTGGTTACTGAAGATAGGGGAGAAACAAGTTCAGAGGTTAGAGTGACAGAAATAAAAGTAGAGGTAAGCCAAAGTCTAAATAAAGAATGTTACATGTGACTATTCCTACAAGAATGGGCATATCAAGAAACTTTGTTTTAAGTACAAGAAAGATATGAGACAACAAAATAAAGAAGATGACAATAAAAATTGTGTTGTTGTTGTTGCTAATGATGATCTTCTTGTTTCTTGTGATGAAAATGCCGTCAATCTTGTTCGTGATGAGTCTAG
>NW_006239577.1:87741-88095 GCF_000226075.1 Solanum tuberosum
CCTTGATGATGAGGGTTATGTTAATACCCTTGGTGTTGGCCAGTGGAAGCTTACTAAAGGTTCGATGATTGTAGCCCGTGGTGATAAGTTGTCTAACTTGTATGTTTTTCAGGGCTCCATATTTAGAGGCTCAGTGAATTTGGTGGAGAATGATACTTCATCATTGTTATGGTATAAAAGACTGAGTCATATGAGCGAGAGGGGGATGAACAATTTGGCTAAGAAGAATTTGCTTTCTGGAGTAAAACAAGCAAAGTTGAGCAAGTGTGTTCATTGCTTAGCAGGTAAACAGAAGAAAGTTTCTTTTCAAAGTCATTCGCCTTCAAGAAAGCTTGATTTGCTGGAGTTGATACA
>NW_006239577.1:88195-92529 GCF_000226075.1 Solanum tuberosum
AAATTTGAAATGGGAGTTCTCAGCATCTGGTTCTTGCTATTCAACGGTGGAGATTGGATTTGAAGGTTTGTAGATTCTGATTTGAGGGCGTGAACAGCAGCGCGTTTTTGGGTGAAATCTCTTCTTTAATTCTCTAGTTTTTGTGCAATCTTGATTTGTTGTTGCTCGTTGTTTGGCGCTTGTTCTGTGGCCAATTTTGGAGAACAATTTTGTAACTCTTGGTGTTTATAGTGGAGCTTTTGGTCCTGTGATTTTTTACTCTTCACATCGAAGGATTTTGCACGTAAATTGTTGTGTCTTGTGTGATTGGTTTATTCTTATCTTGTTGCTTTAGTTTGGTTGATATACTTGCTGTCCATTCTTCATATTGCTTGATTGGTTTGTCTTCTCTTAGTTCAAATTAAAAGGGAAAGTTTAGATTTGGGTATTATTCCGCTGCTATTCTGTCTGGCATTTTTGTTAGTGTCTTGCCTTTCTCAACATAGATGTGGCGCTTCCTTAGTGTTCCTACTACTCTTCATCACTACAGCCATATGCCTGTATCTTTTCTTTAACTTGTTCAGAAGATCATATAATGGTAAAGAATCTGGGACTCTGCAGGAGATTAAAAAAGATACACAAGTCAACTTTCCCTTTCACTTTTATTTCAACTATTATCGGGTTGAATTCTCAAATGGTCATAGTTAATGTGTTAAGAAGTCACATTTCATTCTTGATTCCAATTTTATTCAACAAAGAAAGTGATTTTCTGTCTGAGAAATCAACTAAACTATTTTCTTAAATTTCATGTCTAAGCAAAATCAACACCTATAATTTGGAACAAATGGAATACTCTAATTTCATATATCAAATGCAAGTAGTTGAAAGTATTATACTTTGGTATACTCCTTATAGTGAGATCTTTGATAGGCACCTCCTCATCAGGATGAAATTTTATCAAATTCTTCACCTGGAGGGTTGTAACTGAAGAAAAGTTAATTATGCAATGAAAATGTTGCAGAGTGATAATTGAAGTACTAGTACATTTTTGGGTTATCCTTGAAATACTACCAAAAAAAAAAACTTAGCAGGATTAGGCCTATAACATTTGTTGAACTACCAAGGTATATATAAAGGCATGCGAGTGAGGCCTTTGCTTTATGATCAGATTCATCATCTCACTGATGAGAATCATCAATGGGTTATATATACATGTAAACAAGAAGTGCGAAAAAATTAACAGGGCCTTAGACCTTAGTAGCATACTCGGTATGTTTATAATGAAGATCAAGGGAAAAGACTCTGGACATGCCCAAGGGAACGAATTCCGCCTATCATCAACTATGGGATTCAAAGCTAGTCTAGTCTTAGAAGTTAGAACTTGGACCAAGCAAAAGATATTGTATAGTCCCCATGCAGGAACTAAAGCATCTAGGAACATATTTTTTCTTGCTTTAGCCATCTAAATACCCTGCCATTGCGAATTGGACGAATTCTGATTTAGTGATAATCTGCATAAAGGTTATTTTCCAATTAATAAGTGTTGTTTTAGCTCTTCTCAGATTAGAGTAAGTAAGTGAACCTATTGATATGGAGCAAAGATGAGAATGAGAATTCAATAATGGTTATCTACATCATTGTTTCTTTGTGACGACATCTAAAATTTATCCATGTGCTATTGAATAATATGTCACACCCTTTTCAATCAGGAAAAATGGTTGGAACCCATAAGTAGCTAGTTGGACAATCACTTTCATGTTTAGTTGCTTTATGGAAAGTTTAATGATTGAAATTCAGAATCTCCGTGCTGCAACTAAAGTGATTCTGCAAATAGTATCTTTCTGGTCCACAGGGTCTTGAATTATTCCATTCTTAGACCTGACACATCAAGGATGAGTTATCGACTCACGTTGCAGAAGGTTTTGCTGCTATATTGTGTTCCTCAATCAAGCATCTATGGCGCTCAGTGTTGGCGAGTTCGATTGGATTCCCTTGGCACTAATAGGTGTTGTTTCTGCAGGAACTTATTACTATATGTGATGTTACACATATATACTTTGTACTTCTACATTTGATGAAAAAACATCTTTCTTGTTTGAATCTCTTATTTGATTATGCTGCTTTATACAAGTTGAGTACTACCCTATCTTTATGAATATTTGGTTTTGTTACTTTCTTGTCAACATTTCATGCTTCATTAACATTATTGGACAAAATATTTCTCCAAGTTATGTTTATGGGAATCCTATGTATAATGTAGTCATTGAACAGCGGATTCACTACATCAAGAGAAACATGACATGATAGGTAACTGACTAGTTTTTGTTGTCTGATGCCAACCCGAAATCCCTTTGGATTTCAGATTCTACTTTTAAAATTTATGGATTTCCGATTGAATATTGAATTTGGTGCTATGGATTTTCGGACATAATACGAAAATCTAAAAAAAAATATGCATTATATTCAATTCTACGTATATCATATGTGTCCATTACTAATAAGTTCAGTTTCCAACGGGTGCAGATTAGTACTTCATCTGTCCCTAATTACTTGTCAAATTTTACTTTTTTACTTGTCAATTTTGACAAATCAAGAAAGGACAAAAAAAATTTATCTATTATACTCCCAATTAATTAATTTTGAAAAAGGTAGAACTTTTTGAAAGTCTTAAATTTTTAATTTATCTATTTCATAATTAATAAGGGTAAAATGGTAAACTCACTATGCCAATCATTGTTTTCTTAATAAGTGTGTCAATTCAAAAGTGAATAAGTAATTAGGGACAGAGAAAGAGAAAGTGCCTTACAACCCTACTCACTAATACAATATTAAGCCCTATATGAAACTTCTACTAAATCAAATACTCCCACCATTCAACAATAGTTGTCCACTATACTATTTTGGATGTCCAACAATACCTGTCCATTTAATGAAATAAATGGATAAATTTACACATAGTTCCTAATTTACCATTATGTCCCTATTACATTTTTCAAGATATTGTATTTATTATATTCAAAGGATGATATAGTAAAATTACCCTTCTATTTATAGTTTCTTACGAAGTGTGCAAAGTCAATACTGGACAGAGAGAGTATAATATACGTTTTTCGTCTTTCTCATGTTACCCATGATAAAGTTATACATTCTAAGGTGCATATCATTAATAAGTGAATTGAGGTTGTTAATTGTTATTGACTTTCTTAAAGGCTTAAAAGTCAAAAATAAAAATTAAAAATATCTAAACAGATTAATCCAAAACCGAACTTAAAAAATCCAATCCAATACGAGCTTATTTGAATTGTAATTTCTTCAATCTGAAAATCAAAAATCAAAACCTAAATTTTCATATCCAATCCGAACGACTAGATTCAAAGACTTGGCCAATGGCCACATACATTGTATTCATGTTTATAGATGACTGTTTTCAGACTTTTCAATTGTCCTCTGCTCATTGGAAATCAAATGACAAAAGTATTTGATTTTGATGAGAGTCTCAATTGTACTTAAATCTTTAATTCTTTTTTGAGGTTATTATTTGTGGTGATAAAGTGTTTTGCAATGGTCCACATTAAAAGACAATTCTATGATAACTTAATTGTTTGAGAATATTTGTATACTTTTCAATTTGCTTTAACTCTATAGGAGACATGTGAGGGGACCATTTGGTTTTAGGTCACTTTCAAATTACTTGTTTTGCTCCCTGAGGGCTTCCTCAATGTCTTTCTCTTTCTCCAACACTAATGGGGACCTCTGGTCTGGTATTTTTGTTTCTCTCTGCTCTTTGTAAATAAATTATTATTACAACTTTTTCAATTTTTCTTGAAATATTGCTACCACTCAGGTTATTGGTGGATGTTAAAGCTTGAGATTTCTTTACCAAGAGAATTAGTATGATATTTCTTTTGTTTGGATTTTGCACATACATCCCACCAACGAATGATACAAAAATTCTTAATATGACTTATACTTATAGTATGTAAAATCAAGATATGCTTTCATATTTCTATTGAAATGATTGTTGCATTTGCTGTCAAGAAAAGGAAAAGGGAATATTTGCAAGTAACAAATCAATAATAACCAAAGATCTTTGTTTCTTAAAATATCATATTCTTTTTATATTATTTTATAACTTAACCATAACATGTTACTTACCTAGACTCTAGCTATGAGCCTATGACTTCCAAAAAAAATAAAAAGAACATTAGTGTTTACCACAACAAGCACTAATGATTTTGACAACAGAATTGGAAACAATTCAGTAAGTTTTAAGTTCTATATGAGCAGAGGCGGATCCACTATATGAAAAACATATAGCTTTACGAGAATCAGTACCTTTTGTCTAGGCCTTATAA
>NW_006239577.1:93738-116749 GCF_000226075.1 Solanum tuberosum
CTTTTATATATATATATATATATATATATATATATATATATTAAAACATCTACTAAATATTTGATTTTGAATTCAGTTTTTATTGTGTATCAATTTGAGGCTGTTATAGAAATTCATAAATTTCAAATTTTGGATCCGCCTTTGTAGATGAGAACTTCCCTCAAGTTCAACAAAGTTCTCAATTTGATGCTGAAAAGCTGTTTGTACTTTGTTCTGTAGACAATGTAATGCATGGTTGTGATTGATAGTATAATGAGAATATTATTTTAGCAGATTAATATATCAAAAATCCAAATGTGACATAAAGTATAAACTAGTACTATAGTACAAAGTAATAATAGAAAATAATTTTTTGCTTTGCTTTATGGATGATCTAGATGACATTAGAATTAATTCTTCAAGAATAAAACGTGTAGTCATCAACTTGTATGTGAAGCTTAGTAGTTGAATACTATTAAATTAAATGCATAAATTAAAATTTTATAATAGTACTAAAATTAAGGTAATGTAGCAACAACATCCGTGAGTGTATATATATATGGGGTTTGTCTTTCAAAATTTTTTCACTCTTTCTTCATTTCGTTTTCAGTTATTAATTGAATTTGTCTGTAGTAGACCACCCCATATGTTATTGTTAGAAAAAGGATAGTACATCCTTCAATCAATACTGGTTTATTTATTTTATTATATATAGTATTTATTCCTTATATGAATGAAGCTAGAGTTCTTCATTCATTGAATTCATAAAATCTTTTTCTCTTTAATTTCTTTGTGATTTTCTTAGTTTCCGTAGTAAATTTGATTATCGAGGAGATATGGAAACTTCGCAGTCTCTCTCGATTGAGAGTTTTTCGTATAGTTGGTTAGTAGATTTGGGGGATTCTTTCAGAGCTGCTATGGATGATTCTGGAGATGATTATGAAACTGCTTTTATTGAGATGGATCCTGCACTACCTCCATCAAAGAGGTTTTTTAATGTGAATCCACAGGATTTGAACTTTGATTTTCCTACATCGGATTCTTCTTCAACTCTTGTTCATGCTGATGAACTCATTTCAAACGGCTTCTTGATGCCTCTGTTCATCAAGAAGCCGATGAAGATGGAGTTGGATTACGATGTAATTGAATCCGACTCCATCGTGAATTCTCCTGATGCGCAGCAGGAGGATGAATCGCGTTCGTCCTCTTGCAGGAGGGTGAATCGGTGTGTATCGTTGAGGAGATGCCGGAGTTTGTCGAGGAGGATTTTGTTGAAGTATTTTGATTTTCTTAGACCGTTTTGCCAGAAAATAAGAAGGTGTAGTAGAATTGGTAGGTGCAGATCAAGTAGTGGAAAGGAAGTGATGAAGAAGTGGGACTATTGTTCAGCAGCAACATCTCCAAGGACAAGTGTAGCTTATTCTGTTGATAATTGGCGCAGATCTTGTGATTCTGAAAGCTCTATTTATGAAGCTGTTCTACATTGCAAAAGAAACCATTAATGGTATGTTACTACTTCTTTTCACTTTCTCTCTCTTCTACTTTTTTTTCAGGATCTAGAGTTGCAGAGTTTGAAATAAGTTGAATATTTCACATACGTGTGTATATACGTAGTTCGAGTTAAAAGGCAATAATTGTAGCTAAACTCAGAACTTATTGTTGAGTTTATTCCACATGGATCGTGAGATTAGTTTTTTTTGTTTCTTTTATGATCTTAGACAATATATACTCACCTCATAACTATTTTTTTTGAATTTACACCGAAGATCCATTTATTATCATGATTAGAATTAAGACTCATTTTGAGTTTTTGATTTATTCAATATTGGACCCTCATATTATGTTGTCCATGCTACAGTTGTCAGGTCTGGACATGTGAGATATGTTGAGGTTGTCCCACATTAGAATTTCATCTTTTTTGAATAAGTTAACTTTTGAATTGAATTAGGGTCAAGGTTCATATTTCTTATCGGTTTCTCTAGATCCATCTATGCATGTTGTAGATTTTTTGATTGTCACTCAGATTATAATATTGTTTTTTTTGGTTAATTTGTTAAATTTCAGGTAAATAGAGAAAATGAGAAGCAAGTAATATGGGATGAGAGGTCTAAAGAAGTTCACATGTGACTGAGGGGTCGTTTGGTGTGAGTGATAGAAATAAATAGTGATGAGATAAGAAAATAGTGATAGGATAAAGTTTTTGTATCTTGTTTGGTTGCCATGTTTGAGATAATTTATCCCACCATTTATATCATAGTGATGGAATAAGTTATCTCGTATATATGGTAGAATAAGTTATCCCAAAATAGTTAATCCCAAAATAACGTATCCTGAAATAACTTGTTACCAATCAAACGACCCTGAATCCATTAATTGTCACTTTGTATAGCTCTTTCTCTTTTCTTCGGGATTGTGAATATTTTGTCTTCTTGAAGGAAGTGGAAAAAGCTTGTAAGGAAGGGACTGTGTCAGCCATGAGAAAAATATTCTTTGGAATTTTTGAAGATACGATATATCTTCATCATGACTCATACTATTTTATTTTATTTTGTCCTTTTTTTTTCTGCACAATTTCAACTAGGGAATTGTCTTGCTTTTGTGATTTGTATAAAGTTTTTATGGGAATAATAATAATAATTCAGAATTAATATATTGTATGTCATCACTTACGTACTTACCCTATTGCATTTACCCTTTTGATCTAGCTAATTATTATAACAAGCATATACTAAAATATGTTATAATGATAATAACTATATTCCTATGAAGAAAGTACTAGTAATTAAATTTGGATTTATGTTCATGGGATTGAAACAGTTTAGTACTACTAGAAGTAATAGTTTTATAATATATTCGAAAGAGAATTCATATCGTTTTCTGCATGCCTTGTATCTGCCATTAATGGCGCCTAAATGGTCGACAAAAATAAATTTGTTAAGTGTATGGCCATTTTGTGAAATGACGGTGATATTTAATTGGATTAATACCTCAGATGGTCACTCAACTAGCCAGTCTTTCCTCAGAAAGTCACTCACATGGTGATTTTTTAGTGAAAATTAAAAGTTGAGTGACTTTCTGAGGTAAAAGTGGATAGTTGAGTGATCATCTAAGGTATTAACCCTATTTAATTTGTCTAGTCTAATACCATATTGAAATGTGTTATAATTTAGAGTAAATTTTAGGTTTACTAAACATAAAAATCATATTTGTATGTTATATTTATAGTTTGTATAATTGCGTTCCATAACAAACTTTATGTTTGCTATGGCTATTAATCTGTATATTTCGGTATATATATACATAAAAATTTGTATTTGGGTCTATTTGTATATTTCGGTACACAAATGGGTCTTGCAATTAATTTTTATACAACAAACATGTATACCGAATGACTTTATTTGTATATTTCGGTAAACAAATGGGTCCTACAATTAATTTTTATACAACACATATGTATACCGAATGAGTCTATTTGTATATTTTGGTATACAAATGGGTCCTACAATTAATTTTATACAACACATATGTATACCGAATGAATCTATTTGTATATTTCGGTATATATACAAATGGAATGGCAAAATATATGGAATGTTTACTGCAAATCACAAATAAAAGAAACTATGGCTATAACATTTAATTTGAATTAATAATTTGCTATTTATCTAAAAATTTAAGTTATCAAAGAGAATATTATTATTATTATTATTTAATTATATTCCCAACATATCTATCATTAATGGCCGCTTAAATGGTCGACAAATATAAATTTGCCCCACTCGAAAGTGATGTACCTATTTAAGAAAAAAAAATTGGTCACTTTTAATTGCTTGTCTATTTTAAACTCTTTACTTTGAAAGCTTATAATTTAGACAATATTATCTATCAATTCATTTTATTTATCCATAATACGTTCTTATATTTACTTGTCACTTTTAGCTTATTAAGAAAAAAACATGTTTTATTCTTAATGTTAATTACGTATTTCCCATATTCGTTTCAACATAAACCAAACATCGATTAATATAAATTTGTGGTAAAATAACTATATCAATAAGTATTTCTGAAGATCAAGGCTGCAAAGTTCAAAATAGATTTTAATAAAATAATAAGTCTCGAATAAGTTGTACCTTTAATTACCAACATTTCACTACCATTTGTCTAAAGCAAAGAATTTACAGCAACTTGAATGTAAACACTATTCAATGAAATACGAATAGGGAAGATTGAAAAGAAGAAGAACAAAGTGAGAATATTTGGAGCCTAGAGACATGTTAATTGATTATTTCATTATTACATTTTTAGTTTTTATTTTCAGTCTTTCGGATTTTAAAAGTATATATATAGCGAATGGGCAGGTGTTTAGGGCTAGTTTCTTTTAATTAATACAATAAAAAAAATCTCAAAAAGAAGAGTACAAGAGAGGAGGCTAAGGCATTACTTATCTTAATAAGATAACGAATTTCTACTAATTAACATGAGAAAATATATGAGTTAGAGAAAATTAGAAATTTTATACCACATAAATAATGAGGTTAAAAGCCTCCACGTCAGTCAGCTAAGTGCATGTACCTTCGAAAGTTCGAAGGGTTATGAATTTTGATTATTTGATAGGGGCCTTTGATGAAATGACTGCTTAATGTACGTACAACAAATAATCTCATTTTGTCACCAAAATTATATACTTCTTCAATTTACCTGTCTTAGCTTAATTGAATATGAAAATTTAGAGGAAAAAAATAAATAAGAAAGGATTTTAATTCTTTATGATTTTAAATTTAGAAAAAAAATGCATAATGTATTAAAGAGTTGTCAAATTAGTAAGGATTATATTATTGTTTTAAAAAAAAAGTAAAATGTTGGAATATATACCATAAATTATAATATATTTCGGTTGAAATATAAATGATAAAGAATGAATAAATAAATATTCAATTTGAAGCAATAATATCTCATTCTTTTTAAAGAGATTCAAGCAACAAAAATGAAAAAGGAGTTCTACACTAATCATGTTTTATTTGAATTAATTACAGGACAATATTATACAAAATAAAAATAAAAAATGCTAAGAAGTTTACTGTATATCCTGTTGGCAAATATAATAATATAATAATATCAAAAGACTCATAAAAATCATATAGGACCTAAAATAAATAAATTAATTAACATGACATATTTTTCTCTTAAAATATCCTTCTTTTGATAATCAGGTAAGATACACAGCATGAATATTGAATAGTAAACGATTTTAAATTCTTGAATCATATGGAAATGGTAATAATACTACTGATTAATTAATGTGTATTCATCTTAAAGTGCAAATAATGTATGAATTGAGATAGAAGGAACTAATAATAATACTTCTATAATTATTTCAAGCGTACGTAGATATAATTACCCTAATAATTAATCCACAAATTAAAGTATGTTGAGACCATACTTTTCTGAAATCCCTTGTAAGGCTGAAGGCAACGTGAGACTATACTATAATCTTTTTTCTCCATCTTATATGGTCTATTTTAATTTTTTCACAAAATAAAAAGCTTAGTTTACTAGTCATTATATTGTCTTTTATTCCATCTGTGATTTATTGGCAATCATTACTAGTATTATTTTTATATTAAATAAGATCTAAACTAGGGATTATGCATAAGTACCCCTAATCTATGTTCGAAATCTCAGAGACACACTTATACTATACTAAGGTCCTATTACCCCCTCGAACTTATTTTATAAATAATTTTCTATTCCTTTTCGGCCTACGTGACACTATCTTGTGGACTCAGCGCGTGTTGACAATTTTTTCAAGCTACCTGGTTGATAGTGCCACGTAGACCAAAAAGGGGTAGAAAATTATTTATAAAATAAGTTCAGGAGAATAATATGACCTTAGTATACTACAAAGTTTTGATGGGGCCCTAAGAATATAATAATTCAAACTCTTTCTTGGCCCCTTCTTGTTGACATGACCATTTTATGTTGCTCCAATTAATAGCCTATAACAATTAATTTAAATATTCCAAAAAAAAAAGGTTTTCTGTGTGTACGGTTTACATCTTCTTTGGATGGTTGTTATCCGTTGTATTGTATTGTTAGTTTAAATATTGATTAGTACTTAAGTTTTATTATATCATATCGTTTAAATTCATCGTTAGGTAACGTTGAAAAGACCCATGAAGACCAGTTTGGTGTGATCGCGTCGTTACCTTAATATTTTCTTCTCATTTTATCTTTATTTATTATTTAATAATTGTATTTCATCTTTTACCCTACTTTTTCATAGTATCTCTACCCCGTACCTTACTTTGCTTGTAGGTTTATTCAAATTATGGATGTGTGACATTATGTAACGACGCAGAACGATACAACTTATCCAAACACTGTATTCATTAAAACAATACAATACGATACATTATGAAATAACACGTAACAATCATCCAAACAAAGTGTTAATTGCCTAGAATTTTTATTTATTTTATAAAAAAATTACATTTTATGCTAAGGACTACACCAATTACCTAAAAAAGAAAAGAAGTAGCTCTAATTCGGGAAATTTAGATTAAGGAATAATTGCACTTTTATTCTTCAGTTATTGATAAATTCTGATTTTGGTCCATTTAATATTTCCTAAGCACTTCTAATCTCAATCAACTAAAATATGTTTTTTCGTAACAATAAAAATTAACATAACACATCAATAATTGAATAATTTGTTAATTTTGTGAAGATTTATGATCCGAGAGATAAAAAATGTACAAATCAAATTTCAATTAATTAAAATTGATATGTGCTTAATTAAAAAATATAAGGATGGAAATTAGAATTTATGGATATCTAAGTAACTAAAAGTGCTAATTTTCCTAAAAATATCTCTCTTTCTTAAACTCGGTAGTCCTTTCCTTTCCTTTCTTTACTACTTTATTTTAGTAGAAAATTTTAAATAAGAACAATCAAACTTTTTTATAACAACGTCATTTATTTCGATAATTTTTAACTGCTATAGAAAAATATTAAAACATATAATATAACCTAATGATTTCACGAAAATATAATTATTAGAGAGGTCTGATTGTCCATAATTGAACCACTTACTTAACAAGGAAACCTTAGTTTATAATTTTATATGGAATGTGATAGAGTGACCCACCATGTGAAAGTCAATATCATTATAAGAATCGTTATCCCCTTGGCTTTGTATGTTCAACTTTAGACATTGGTTATGTTTTATGGTTTTTTGCCCATTCCACCATGTTTTTCTGAAACCTCAATTCTTGACAACATAATTCTAAACCAATCCCTACTCCACCACTACTTTTCCTTCATATTTATCCAATTATATATTTCAAACACTGCATCAAAAAATGATCTTTAGTGGCAATTAATTAATGGAAATAGCTTAATTGTCGCTAAAGATGTATTTTTGGCGGCAATTAGCACTCTTTGTATATGTCTCTAAAGTCTTTAGCGACATTAGATCTAATGACACTTAACTAATGTTGATAAATACTTTAGCACTCTTAATTAATGTGTATATTTATTGACACTAAAAGTTATTTTTGTTATAGTGATAGTTTTATTACAAAATATATTTCCCAAAAACACAAACTTGAAAATGTCTTCTTTGTTTGAAAATGCAACTTTGGTTCAAAATTGGTATAAACGAACTCAACATCTTTTTATCGTTTACAAATATGGTGAATTTTAGAAATTCAGCCTCAACAATTACCAAACGAACAAACTCAGATCGATCGAGTTATTTATGAAGTTTAGTATGTAGATCAATAAAGCATGTCACATATTTAATAAAAGTCTCGCACATGTTCCAACATATATACATGCTTCATCTCATAATTTCGTAAAATGGGGAATAATTTTAACCCAAAAATTCACAAAAAGGATTATTGGAGGCCAAGAGGTAGAAGGAGAAGAACTTTTAATCCGAACGTTAAAAGTAATTAGAATCAATAGGTGAAAATAGAGGAAATTTAAATAATTTTTTTAATATATGAGATACATTGTTGATCCTTTTTCAAATAAAGAGAGATGTTGATTCAAATTCAACATAAACTTTTCACTTTCTAAAGAATATATATTTGGTAAACTTGTTAAAATTAATTCATTTTGATTAAATTTTTTTTAAAGTTTATTTGACAGAAGAATATTTTATGCTTGACTAAATTATTTGAGATTTTTGTGCTAGGACAGTATTTTTAAAAGTATCTTTACGTGTCAAACTACAGACAAATATATGCAGGTGAGTTAATTAACTATCTATCAAGGTACCTCACTATATTGGGTAAGCCCTTCTTTTAATTAAAATATAAACGTTGTATTTAATAAGATATAAACATCATTTAAAAGACTACTATTATTAAGAATATATAATGAGCCTATATTTATGATTTATAATTTGTAATTTCGTTGGTATAACTCTTAAATTTAACCTTTTAATGGAGTATAGTTACCAAAAGTTGTCCTTGCGGTTGAGGGTATGCCTACTTTTATCTTTTAAATAATACCCATGAGCAGTTTTAATCTCTAAGTTTGCTAAAGTAAATCACTTTTGTAACTAATAAAATGAAATAACTCTTTGTTAAGAACTAAGGGTTGTTGAATGTTGATCATGCATGAACATTTTACGTGTTAGAAAAAAAAAACCAAGTTTACCATTAGTTGTCAACTGTCACCATTTTAGATTTCACATTTATTAAGAAATTAGGAAAATTTATCATTGTACCCTTATTTAGTGTTATCTTGAAGTCAAGTTTTCAATAACTGATCATGAATTATAATTTATTTTTATTAATTAAATTGATCAATGAACATGAATTAATTATTTAGTTTTCCTATGTCATACTTTCAAGGCTAATAACTCTCAAGGATAAAATAGAGCCAGAAATTTTATTAATGTGTCCAAGAATAATGGTGTAAAACAAAACAAAATATTGTGCTATTTGGGGTTCGAACCAAAAACTTCTCCATTCAAATGGACATCCATTATCACTATGTCAAAGACATAGCTTTTGTAAAGGGTGTCCAACTTTAAATATATATCCTTTGAATGTAGAATTTGACATATATATACAACGTAATTTTCTGATGATCAAAGGGTGTCCAGTTGGACACCCTTGAGTGGCTATAGCTCCGCACTTGACGACATATAAATAGGAACGAAGGGAATATGACAATATCTCATTAAATGCTTCAAGCCGACCAATTTGCTTGAAGATCCAAATACCATCATCATCAATCAATGTCTAAGTCAAGCATCAAATAATTCAAAAACCATCTTCATGCTTCAAGCCCATAGCGGACGGAACTAATCCGTTTCTTTACCCAAAATAAAGGAATCATGGGCCTCGCTCACGGTTGGGCCCATAATTTGGCTCTCCCTTAACTCTCTTGATATGTTTCGACGTTTCGTACACTTTTACTTGTCAACTTTATTACTAGTATATTTTTACTTTTAGTATATAAAGAAAAAATATATCATTTAATATGGATACGGTGACAAAATACAGGACAAGTAAAAGTGAATGGGGAAAACTTTCCCGAGAGCAAATTAGGTACTATTAACATGTAAAATGGAGGGAAAAGGAAACATAGACAAAAGATAGTCTGTTTTTCTTTCTTCTTGAACTTGTTTTCTTCCTTAGTAATATACCCCCTTTGCGGGGTTGGAGCTACCTGTATTGAAGAGGTTCAATTGAATTTATTTTTTTAACCATTCGTGCAAATATAATAAAGTTAATTAATATACTTTTTTGTGTGTATGTATAATCAATCAGTTATATTCCCCCTAACATAACGAAAGTTATAGTATAGTGCGAAAAATAATTCAATTTATTTTCGGTTGCAATTTTGAATCCCAATGTGGCATGATTCGAATTTTGTTAGAGCCCCAAGAAGTGCAACCAAATAATGGCATCTATAAATAATATAGTTTTTTCCCATGTCTAGTATCAATGGTGATGGGGATGGGGGGGACCAGAACTCATCATGTATGTGTAGCTACCCATACTAGTCAATTTTGTGATTGATACTTTGATTGCTGTAGCTACTATTATCAGCAGCACCAAGTAAGTTGAGTCACCATTGTGCTGATTTACTTGTCACACGACACTACATGTACTATTAGCAACATGTTTCTATGTCAACAGTGACATCTTCAACCTATTGGCTACAAATGAAAGTAGATCAATTTCCAAGTTTTGGAAGTTATCAAGTTGCTATTATTTGAAAAGGCAAAAAACATTTTCAATCCTCATGTAATTGGAATCGTCTATTATATAGATTCTTAATATTAGAGCTTAATCTCTATAATTAGTGTGATTAAATGTATTGAATTATTAGTAAAAACAATCAACCTTTCCTCTCCCCCATGTCTAAGATCACTAAGTTCTGAAAATTAACTTAAACAACTCTGATCTTCACCTTTTCATCTTATCCTATAAATCTTTAGCTATATATATATCATGGAAAAGTAATTTTTCTTTACCAATTGCCTCTTGTTGATGTGAATCATTAGGCAATTTTCAGGTACTTTTTTTCTTGTTTTGAAATATTAATATTTGTTTTGATCCTAATTAGAATGATATTTTGTATCATAGTTTTACCTTTACCATTTTTAGATGGCTTTTTTTTTTCAACTGTTTATAAATATCTGAATTTTTGTGGAACAATTATTATACTCTTATTTTGTCATATTTTCCTCATTCTTGTGTTTGCTTCTCTTTTTCTGTCATTTTAATTTTTAATTTTTAATTTTTAATTGATAAGCTAAATTTCTTTTCAGGTTATTGTCACATTAGCCGATATATATATATATATATATATATATATAATAAAAGAGACAACACTTAGGAGGAACCAAAATCTTGTCGAGTGATTCATATGTTTGAAGGTATACATAGGACAAACAAAAATTTGAAATGAATTCATGTGACCAAACATTCATTGTGGACATATTGGAAGGGTAGGTTATCAATGAGTTGTCCTGCTACTTGCTCCTCAGAAGGCATGTTAACCCTTGGTAAAGAAGATAGATGCATGTCATGGAACCCCTCCTTTTACCTATACCTTTGATCATCAATCTAAATTTGATCGCGTATGTTTTTAAGAATTGACAACAACAACAACGGCAAAATACCATGTATAATCCCCCACTAAGTGGGGTCTGAGGAGGGTAGAGTGTATGTAGAAGTAACATAAGTATAAGAAATAGCAGATAGTAACAAATGGTAACTACAACAACATAATATGATAGTCAAAGAACAAGACAATAAATAAGAGTACTTAACAAAAATCAAAGGACCAGAAACTACAAGAGCAATACTACAACTACCAGCCAGTAGAATAGACCTCAATAGAAAATTGGATAGTAATGTCAATAGTTGAGTGAGTTCAGTAGTTTCTCATATATAAAATTATTGGCTCTACAGATATAGTATCATGGAGCAGAAGACAATTGTTCAAGACCTTTCTCTTCCTTTTCAGCTAGTAATCACTTCGACTTTGTAAGATATTTAAACGATATAGATGGTAAACATCTCCTCTTTGGCTTCAAATACTTGAGACTTGTTACTTTATGATCATCAGTTGAGTATGTTAGATAATCTGATTCCCTAAGTTGAATACTAAGATCATACTTTATTCTCCTAGGTGAAATGCTTAAAAGTCTCAGTCCTTCTGTATAAAACACAACAAAAAGACAGCAAACCATAACTAAGACAGCAATCATCAGAGGTGAAAAAAGATACCAAGGACCCTTTTATTATAGATACTCATCTCAAACACTTTATACAAAAAGGAAAACTTTAAACTTGGAACAACACTCGTCCTCCTTATAGATACTCATCTCAAACATTTTATACAAAAAGGAAAACTTTAAACTTGGAACGACACTCGTCCTTCTCTTGCATCCTTCTTTTTACAAGACCTTTTATGTGCCTTCTCCTATATCAAGTTCACAGGATCACCAAACTCTTGGTGTTCCTCACTTGATTAAAAGCTTAAGGCTTTACAAGCGATGCAAGCTATTTTAATGCAGGATCCTCAAACAGAACGACTCAATCTTGACTAACTTCTTTTGGAGCAGAGGTGCTTATTAACTCTACACTGCCAGAGAGAGCTGCTTCGATATCTTTGGCTTCAGCAGAATCAGCATACTTAAGGAATTGATCAATATCTGTGCTGCCAGCTCGTCTATGATGATACCATCGTCTATGGGTTTTAGGCTTTCTTTCACTAATTGCAATAGAAATGTCATTTGGAAAGAGGTCTCTTTGAACAAAGGCATGAATGATGGTTGTCACAAGCAGTCCCATCACTGTGAATGTAGAAAGGGTGCAAAGTATGACAACCAGGCACTTTGTCACAACCGTGTTAACCATGATTGAGTATTTGATCGTGGCAATAGCAGCTCCGGTCATTGGAAAAGTGTAAGCCCACCAAGCCAATGAGAACCTGAAGCCTCGGAAGAAATTAATCCGAACAGCCTGTAAATGAATAAGAAAAACACAAAGGAAATGGATCAGCTTGCTGTCATGACATAACACAAGAAGAGGCTCCAAATATTTTGTAAAGGGAGTAACATTTACCAGTGAGAAGTAAAGGAACAAGGCAATGAAGTACGCGATCCGTGCACCAAAATCAAAGGACCCTTGGATATTTGCCCATGCCATAGAAGCAACACTAGGGGCAGCAACAAATAGAAAGAACACAGGATGTAGCTCCTTTGGAAGTGTCTCATTTGTTGGAAGTCTTTGGTAGAGAGTTACAAAAAGAACAGTGTAATGAGCCAATCCAACAGCCAAGAAGAAAATTGGCCCTTCTTTTAGTCCCATGGATGCACCAAGCAAGGAACCAACAAAATTTCCCACAACTGAGAGATGATTCGATGGATTGGCTACCTTTGAGAGCCTTCGTTGACCACCAGACATCCATTGTCCGTAAATCTTGAGCTCCAAACATAAGAATGGAGTCATAAGGACATACCATAAAGCATGAGGAAGGTTTTGATAGACTGAAGGTGGAAGTCCAAGTGCTAAGAATAGAAGTGCTATCCATGGAGCAAAGAAGAAGTTAACACGTATCGGGTGGTAGTACTCCCTACGAACTGCTTCAAAGTAGAAAATGATTTTCAACGCATAAGCAAAAGTAACAATCACCATCAGGACAACAGAGATCCACCAAAGCACAAGGTTTACATCCATGCTTATGTGGAGGAATTTGGTGGAGGCAGAAGTGGCCAAGGCTTTCCACATTATAGCTTGGCTGCTAACGCCAAGAATGATACCAAACGATGAAATAGGATAACGGAGTAGAAATGGCCATGTCTTGTCCTCTGGAAGGATACTTTCCTCAGAAGCCTGTATAGGAAAGATATAAAACACCCAATTCACTATCTTGATTCACACAAATAGTTAAAAAGACAATCTATTACCTAAAACAGTTAACCAAAATTAATCGACAAAAACATACCCTTAGCTTATCAAGTTCTGGTCCCTCCAAGGCATCAAAAAATCGATCCACAGGAATATTAACCGGAGTATTAGGCTCCGGTTCAGCACAGGGTTGAGCTACAGACTCTTGTTCTGTTTCCTGGTTCCTAATTCCGCGCAAATTTGATAATTGTCTCTCAAGCCCACCAGACCATGTTTTGAAGCTGTCAAATCTTTTATCCTTCGACTTGCTAATCCTAGGATGCCTAGGAAGTTCGCAGCTCGCATGAGCTCCAGCTGAAGATGCAGTAGTAGTATTAGCTCTTGGCATAGGCTGAGAATAAAACTTTGTTTTCCTATCTTTTGATGTAGCAGCAGCAGAATCAGGAGCATCTATAGTCTTGTGGTTCTCAGCGAAACCAACTTTTTTCGGAGTGGGTGGCATGCTAATGGAAACTGCATGAACTCTTTCGCTCTCTCGCTCAGCAGCAGCAGCAGCAGCTTCAGATATCTATAGAAAGTACACATTTAGGCTAATGAAGTGTCACACAGTATGTTACATATCAAGGCTGAAATAAGGTCAATTATACCTCCTACTTTGTTAAATGATCAACAATAAACAGAGGAAAACTATCATAGTTCTGTAACTATAATAGAATTTCAAAGATCAAGCATTTAAATTTGAGTGTTATCCTTGTTCTGTTCCAGAACGTGATCTACTTTCTTTCGAAAAATATAGAGATCATCTATGTCAACGATAACATCATACAAAATTAGGAGGGTTCACGGGTCGGTTTAGATCGGTTATTGGTCAAAATCAAAACCAAACCAACTTAATCGGTTTTAAAATTATCAAAACCTAATCAAACCAAATATAATATACACTTATCGGTTTAGTGGTTATCGGTTTCAGTTTGGTTTGGTTCGGTTATTAACCATACACAAAAATAAAAGTAGGGGTGTTCACGGTTTGGTTTGGATCGGTTATTGGTCAAAATCAAAACCAAACCAACTTAATCGGTTTTAAAATTATCAAAACCTAATCAAACCAAATATAATATACACTTATCGGTTTAGTGGTTATCGGTTTCAGTTTGGTTTGGTTCGGTTATTAACCATACACAAAAATAAAAGAAACAATTCATTTAAAATGTGAAAAAAGTGACAACAATTCATTCAAAACGAAAAATAGTTAGAATGACTTAAATTACTGAACTTTCGATCACTAAATTTACTATCAATAAAACTTTAAAATTCACTTTGTTGGCCTGGAAGGAAGAGACAATAACATTTTCAGTCCCACAAAGAATTGACATAGACACTCATATACATGAAATCAATAAGATAAATGTTTCATCTTGGACATTTTTACTTTCAATAAGTAAATTTTAAAGAAATTTTAATGAAAATATGTATGAGATCTTTAAAATTGTTTATAAAAATAATATATTAAGTATGTATATTAATAAAATATATGTATATAATTCATCGGTTCGATTCGGTTATTTCTTTCGGTTTTTTCGAATAAAATCACAACCAAACCAAATACTATCAGTTTTACAAAATCTAAAACCAAACCCAAAAAAAATCGATTTGATTCGATTTTTCGATTTGGATCGGTTTTTATCCAAACCGTGAACACCCCTAATCAAAATTATACGTCCTCAAGTTAAGAAAATCGTCCTACTTAATGTACAACATATTATACACCAAGCTAGCTAATAGTACTACATATACTTTATCAGCAAAAGATGCAGAGTCAATAAAATTAACACAACTGAATAATAATCACTAATTAAGCAGGCTGATAGTAAGTACTAGTACTATGAATTAAGATTTAAAAGAAAATAGATTTACCATAATTGATGAGTTTGAAGAGTTAGAATCTGGTGCAAGCGCAGACTGATTATTAATATGGTCATTCACTATGGCATCAAAATCATGGTCCATTTCATAACTGATGAATCTGATAAGTGATGGAAGTCCTTCTGGAGAAGCTTCGTTTGCAGGATGAATTTGTTGATCACTTGTTCCCATCCTTATTTAATACTCCTGTTAGACCAATATCATTAATTATTCACACTACTAAAAAGATAAATATTCTGTGGTTATTCTCACAGATATATAGAAAAAGAAAAAATAAGAGTGTTTTCGCAAGGAAAAAAAAATATTAGGAAGCTTCTCAATATTTCAATGAAAATCTATTTCCCACAATGTGTTTTCTCGGTGAGTTGGTTCGGTGGATGGTGATGGTAAAATCATATTTTATAATACAAATTTCTAATTAATTCATGATGAAAAAAGTGTTTATTTCTAATAGTGTGATCGATACTTTTGAGTTTTTCTATGTTTAGACTTACGTACTCACACAATCAGCTCACTTAAAAGGTAATTACAAGTTCATCACACTATCGTGTATCTAACTTAAATAAAAAAAAATTATGCTCAACCATATGAAGAAAGAAACTTCAGCACGCATATTTTAGACAAACGTAGACAAATTCTCAACAGCACAAACCAAAGGAGTATCATTTATATACTTGTTCGTTTCAATTTATTTGTCTGATTATAATTTTAGTCGGTTTAAGAAAAAACACTTCTTTCCCTTTTTACCACTCTTTAAAATCAATTTTTCAATACAACATGTTTAAAGTCAAAACCAGACACACAAATTGAAAAATAACATTTTCAAAATAAGTATGCCATTAAAGAAAAAAAATAATTAAAAAGCTAAGATTGATAACCAATAGTCTCTGGAGAGCAGGTGACCTCTCTGGATTTTGAACATCTTTCTTTGCAGACATAATGAAAAAAATAAAATAGACCAAAAAAATCACTACTTTACCTTTCTAACAGTTGTGTTGCTTAAATGCAGACAATGCAATAAAGTCCAATAAGAGTATGAGATTTTTATGTCAATTGCAAAGCAATTTTGAAGAGGCCAGCTACAGTATTTATATAATTATATTGATTGAAGATCTAAATTGTGGCACTCAAAAAATCTGAATTTTTTGATTTTGTTTTGAGAGAGATGAAACAGGCAATATATATGTAGGAATAGAGTAGAATGGAGAACTTTGGAAGGACCAAAATTTATTGGGAAAAAAACTACGACTCTGCCAGCCAAAGAAAGTATAGTATAAATAGAATTAAATTAGTCATGCAATGTTCTTGGAAGCAGACATCAATCACATCATGTGTTATTACAATTTACAGCTGCCATTTTATTTTTAAAAAAATTAATAACAATCCGTTCAACAAAACATAAATAAATCCCCATATGCGACAGGAAAGTTAAAAAATTATTTTTTATGTTTTGTGTACCGTTTCTGTTTTAATTTATGTGAAGGTATTTAATTGAAGTTTAAAAAAACAAACACTTTTGAGGTTTGTGTTCTGAAACATGTCATAGAACCTTAAAGGTAATATAGGAAGTTTGGAATTAAATTGTTGTTCAATATAGAAAGATATCATTCGATTTAAGACGGACTAAGAAAAAAAATGGTGTCATATAAATTGGAAAGGAGTAATTTCTTATAGCAGTCTGGTATATGGTAATCTGATAAATACAATAAAATTATACTAAAAAGATTTTTTTTCTTCGTTTTTTTAAATTGGGGGTAAAGGATTTTAAGGAGAATCGTATGGTCACCAACAAAGTAAAAATTCAGGTAGTCAACTAATTCAACTACTATTATTTTCCTAAAAATCTTTATTTTATCGATGTATATAAATTAGATTATTTAAATATAATAGTAGGTGAATATAACAAGTACAACTTGAATATTTGTCCTCCATTGACTGGAGAATAGGTTTGACTTCAAAATATTTGCCAACTAATGAATAAGCGGAGCAACGTATATAATTAGTAAGGCATGGAGTTGGACAAAAATGTATAGGCATTTTCAACATTTCTAACAAATTGGTACTACTATTAAATTAAGGAACAATTTTGCCACCTTTTGAAAGATTACTACAAGATAGTATAGAGACAAAGAAACAACAACTATGATTCAGAGGTGGATTTAAAACTTTCAATTTATGGATTTTAAGTTTTTTCTTTTAAAAAAAAATATTACTGAACATATTAAATTCTAAATAAATTATTTATATATTTTTTGTGAATTGTTCAAAACAAATCAAAAGTCATGGCTAAAATTATTGAATTTGACGAATACTATTGTAGCTGGAACTTTAATTCTGAGAGCGCTAAAATCAAACACATACAAATAAATCACGAACCATCAGTTCCAATTGCGACTTGTCTACGTGAATCATTTCAACCTAACCCTAAAATACTAGATAAAATTTAGCTAGTCTAAAATTTGGCGAAAAGATAACGATTAATGAGAAAAATAAAACTGAAAGAGACAGCTCAAAAAATTAATACTGTATTACGGCAGCTTTTATTATTTTTAATACTATTTTATTTTGGCAAGTAAACTAATTAAGCATATAGGTCTGGTAATTACCTCATTTTTTTTTGTACTTGTTAGAACACGAGACATCGGAGGTTCTTGACAAAAAAACAGGAAATAAATAAATTATATTCCATATTTCTCCAAATAAACTAGCTTACTATTAACGTCACATAATCATCAAAGATTTAACATAATAAATATAATAAAGATCAACGGAAGAAATAGGTGACAACAAAAACAACCTGTGACAAATTAATATTACAAGATATTTTCCCTTCAATGAAAAATATTATAGGTCTATATCAATGCTCAATTAATGTAACAAATTTGTCAACCTGTATTAATTGAAAACTATAGTGTAAGAAAAAAAATTCAAATTTAAATTGTAGAAATTTTTTCATCACCTCAGAAAAAATAGACTAGCCCACGAGTAGATTTAAGCATAAAGGAATATCTTACCGTGAATTGAGGAGAATCTTAGAAACTTATACACGGAAATTAAAGAATGGACAAGCAAGTGTATTGGTGGGTCAAACATGTTATACACAAATAGATTATATACACACACAGAGAGTCCCCACTGTACAGCAATGAAGAGTACTATTCATTTATTAAAAATATATGTATTGAAGTTGATCACCCACCAAATAACAATATGGTCCCTATCCACGAGGGTTGTGGTGGAGTGGTAAACACTCATTCATTTTTAATTAAAGATCTCAAGTTTAATTCTCTCTGAATATGGAGTCGTCTCTGTTAGGGATGACTTTACCCTCAATGTGAGACTTTCCAGTGCAAATTTGGATTTAATTGAGCTCCAATTTGATTATTGGATACCGAATGAAAAACAAAAAAAGGGATATGGTCCCTCAACTCTCACGATTAATTTCACCTTGTTATGATTGTTTTGGAAAGAGATCCAAGCCGGAAAGTAGAAAATAAAAATATATTTTTTTTAATATAAAATTTATCAATCATAAAAAAAAAAGAGTGTAGACACATGAAGAAAGTAGTAGATTCCTCATACAATTCTTATAAGTAAAAAAATGTACAAAAATTGATTGAAGAATCGACTAAGAAAAGACGAAATTGGTCGAAGAATCGACGGAAAAGTTGAGAGAAATTGGTCGAAGAATCGAAGTAGTTTACATATGATAAACTAGGGTTTTAGTTTGATGAACGAAAGACTCGAGAGAAATGGGGATTTTTTTTTAGGTTTTTAGATAGATTAGTTATTCTGAGTAATGGGTGTATCGAGTGGGTTAAACGGGTGATGGATGGGTATTTGAATTTGGGTTAATTAATTGGTTAAATCGGATTGAGCTGTAGGATTGCGCCACGTGTACCTAGTAAGTCTTATGTTAGAGTGAAGGGCAAATATGCTCTGATTTTTGGACGGCAGGGGTACCAATGTCCGAAATATATGACGAAGGGTATCTGTATACCATTTACGATAGTTCGGGGGTATATTTATCATTTTTCCCTTTTCTTAATAGGTGTACCAAATTAAAATTTGACTAGTAAATTAGGCTGGAGGGAGTAAAATGTTTAAAGTGCCTCAATGTTGCACAAATCTTAAATGGGAAAATTGTTCTTTTTTTCAAATATTTATATTTTTTGTTACATTACTAGTTTCAATTGTTTTCATGTTAAAAAATAATTCAATTTGAAATATTTTTTTCCAACTTTTGTTCAAATACTATTATTTTGCAATATCATATATGTTATATGTCTTTACTTGAGTTGAGCAAGAATCTATCGAAAATAATCTTTTTATTCTTACAAAATAAAAATAAATTTTTGTATATATACAACACCCTCTTCACACCCGACTTGTAGAATTACACTGAATATATTATTATTATTATTGTTTATATATATATAAGTACAAGTAAACTAGAACGGAGGGAGTATTTGAATCTTAGTCTTTAACTTTTAAATATTTCAAGAATAATATTGCAATTAATTCTTCTTAAAAGAACATTTTTTTTCTTACAAAAGAAGTCATAAATAAAACCGTCATCTAGATCTAGTGAGAAATCAGCCTCTTGTCATCACATTTTTAAGGTGTGTTAAACTTCTCTTCTTTTTTTCAACGCGGACTAAGCATGTTTTTGGCATCAGATCAATTTGATTGAAACTACGTACGTCCAAAAAATGTGGACTTGTCTAATATTGTTAGGAATGAAGCGTTCACATTGTTCCACATGAAAGAAAAGACGTCATACAAATTAAGCATAAAAAAACAGGAATATAATAAATTTCTCTCTCTGTTTCAATTTATGTGATACGTTTCGTTTTTCGAGAGTCAAACAATTTAAGTTTGACCAGGAATATGCGCATGAAATCTTCAACTTTTTTGAAATAAAATTTATATATTTGTACACTACGTAAAAAGTATTTCAAGTCACAATAATTGATAATTTAAAATATTTAAAAATATATATGATAAAAAATAGACTTATTTAAATCTCGAAATCTGAAATATGTCACATTAGAACGGAGGGGTATATAATATAATCCAAGTGGATCCAATAGAAGGTGTTTAATTTGTTGAAACCTAGGAAGCGCACTTGAGTGCAATTTGTTTACGTACGACATAATAAAGCGTGTCCAAAACGGGTGCATGCCTATAGAGAGAGTAGCAAGTGGAATAAAGGGGTCGACGTACATTGAGTAGGTTTAGTGGAATTCATAGTGGAAACTAGAAACAAAGTGGTGGCAAGAAAGGAAAATATATATAATGAAGCAAGTGAAAATTTGCACCAAGTATAAATATTCTCAGTGGTGGTTAATGAAGCAAGTGAAAATTTTGAAAATGAGTTATTCGATATTTATATCGATGATATATATGTATAGCATAATGTAAAATAATACTATAAAATCTCGTTATAATTATAATATTTGTTTGAAAATTCCTGGATTGTTATACTAATAAGGTGCCCACGCACCAGATGCTAAGCACTGGGCGTGAGGTGGGGTGTTAAAGAATGACAAAAAGTCCCACATCGGTGGTTAATGAGATGGGTGGACTCCTTATAAGGCTTGGGCAATCCTCCTCCCTTTGAGCTAGCTTTTGGGGTGTGAGTTAGGCCTAAGACCTAATTTAACATGGTATCAGAGCAGGGCCCGTCTCACCCGATGTTGGGACCCCCAAAATCAAAATTGCCCACGCACCAGATGCTAAGCACTGGGCGTGAGGTGGGGTGTTAAAGAATGACAAAAAGTCCCACATCGGTGGTTAATGAGATGGGTGGACTCCTTATAAGGCTTAGGCAATCCTCCTCCCTTTGAGCTAGCTTTTGGGGTGTGAGTTAGGCCTAAGACCTAATTTAACAAAGGCGTTATTGTTATATATGTATACTACATTTGACGTTTGGTTTTGATTTAGTTGTTATAACAAAAGTACAAAAATGTTTTTTAAATAATTTTGTGTACCAAGAAGAAGGAAATGTACTTATTCACCAATTTAACCAAAAATAAATAAATAGAAAGAGTATGATGAATGTAAAAAAGGTAAATATTTTGGTAGTTTTTTCTCTTGAAGTTATGAACATAATTGATTGATATTGTTTAAATACAATTTTTCCTTTTAGATATTTGTATTTGAAAATTTTCATGTACATGACATCAATGTTCATGATTGTCATAAGTGTTTCAATATTTTATTTTTATACATAATATTTTTCTTAATATAATATAAAAAATTAATTCTAGAGAAAATCAAATTATCATAATAATATGTTATCATAACAAGATTTGAGCAAGTTAATTATAAAGGGATAATTTTATGAAGAGTGTAACGCTATAATTATTCTCACTATTATTATAAGTAGAATGTTATTATAGAGAGAAGTAAAATATAACATGAAAAATTAATTCTAGAGAAAATTATATTATCATAATAAGATGTTATTATAATGAATGACTGATATAACAATATTTCACGGTAGGATTGAATGAATATGCACGGTACCACATTATCAAAAATGATGAAAAATGACAGAATACATCTAACACCTTAAAGCTGTGTTATATGAATTCATCATTTGTTTTAACATACTCATCAAAATGTTGTACGATTACATCATATATATTACTCCTCTGTCCCTAATTACTTGTCCATTTTTGAATTGACACACATATTAAGAAAACAATTAATGACATAGTGAGTTTATCATTTTACCCCTATTAATTGTGAAGTAGATGAAAAGTTCTACATTTTTCAAAGTAATTAGTCATTTAATTGAGGGTATAATAGGTAAAAAAATTGTCCTTTCTTGATTTGTCAAAATAGGCAAGTAATTAGGGACAACTATAAAAGGAAAAGTGAACAAGTAATTAAGGACATAGGGAG
Source organism: Solanum tuberosum (assembly GCF_000226075.1). NCBI lineage: Eukaryota > Viridiplantae > Streptophyta > Magnoliopsida > Solanales > Solanaceae > Solanum > Solanum tuberosum. Next base: position 115,938 of record NW_006239577.1, read on the forward strand.
TATTGTTTTAGGTACACTAAACTTTGGTAAAATTTGCAATTAGTATCATTATTAAACACTGTCGCTCAAATCTAGATTGGATTCTACTTTATTTTGAGCACCATGTAACATAATTAAACAACTCGATAACCTAATAGTATTACGTGGTAAACACTAATTATAGAGGATTAAAAGCGGATCTCGAGAATAGTTTATGTGTTCATAAGAACTCAATTAGCTTCTCTATAGATTTTGTATTTCTATAAATAAAAAAAAGAAGTCATAATATATATATGACTTTGAATTCAATTATTTACGATATCATAAATTTTAAATCCTAGATCCGCCTCTGAAGTCCAAGCAGAGGATATTGCTTCTAGTGACAGGAGAAAAAGTAGTCATTGTCTAAGAATTGAAATAAAGGGAACAACACATATTTCCAAAGCGGAAAGCGAACTCCACTATACTTTATATAGAATGACGAATTACAAGTTGCTCATTGCAATGAGTTGGTTGTAGACATATATAGCAGAAAAACTGGAGATTCAATTCAAATAAATCCACCATTTTTGAGTCACACAATTAGTTCTTTTTAAAATAAAATCAAAATAAACTTATGTGGATACTTGTAATGAGTGGAATTCTGACTCTGAATATGCCCACCACATAGGAATTGGTCCAATCTTTTTTCAGAATTTGGGGCCTAATTTTTGTGTTTCTTTGTTTGAAACTTGGTGTCTTCAGATATACATGTATCTCCGATACGTATGGTCAAAATTAGTTGTAATTTATTCTAAATACAATATATCCAAATAAATTTGCTTGTATTATAT
>NW_006239577.1:117716-131228 GCF_000226075.1 Solanum tuberosum
TATAGTGTGATTTACATGTATTAGGAATACATATGAATTTCACTCGCATCCTCCCAGTGGCGGAGCTAGGAATTTCAGGAATTTCACGAAGGGTATAAAAAAAAAAGGTGAATAAATGTTGCTAGTGAGCTTCAAACACCTGAGCATTTAGGGCTCTTTCAAGGCATTTAAATCCACTAGGCTACAACACCTTTTCTGTCAAGTGTGTCCAAAATTTGTTATTTAATCACTCCGTGTATCATTTTACTTATGAATAAATACGGTATTATTTTTCGACAAAGGGTGTCCAATTGTAGCTATGCCCCTGCCTCCTTCCCAATCTCGCTCATCTCTCTCCCTATTTTTATGTATCTGATAGAAAAAGTTATATGTATCTAAGTATATTTTTTTCAATAAATGGTAAGAAACTCGTAATTAGTGAAAATATACGTAATATTTTAAAAATATAAGTAATAATAGTACATATGATAGTAAAATATACCTAATTACGTAAATTTTCTTCTTTTTTAAATGTTTTTTTTTTGTGTGTGTGGGGTGACCGGAAAATACCTAAAATTAAAGGTGGTCACAACACATGCAGTTGACAAAATTTTGCTCTCGTCCACCAAAGACAAATAAAATCCACTTTACCCTTTTGTCTTTTATCTTCATTTTCTAAGATTATCTTTTTAGTGCTTAAAGATCTGATGTAAATTATTTTATTGGTGAAATAAAAAAATCATCTTTTTTAGTAAGTTTATCTTAAACTAAATTTTCCTCGAAAAAGGTTATAATCGAACAAAGTGGGATCGAGAAAATGACTTTATAACATTTACGTATCACAAGTCATTTTTATGGTAATTGATTTTTGAAAAAATATTTCTACAAAATATCAATATATTAATTTGGCTAAACTTTTAAAGAGTATTGCGAGAAGCTCATTTTTAAGCCTCTGAAAAAGAATTTCTATGACTGCTTGAAAATACTTTTAAAATTATCTTGATCGTCACCTTAATTAATTCTCCCAAAAAAAATTTAAAACTTCTTAAGAACTTAGATAAACAAACTATAAAATATCATATACCTATATACTCGCTAGCTAGACAACAAACGTTTAGAAAAAAAGAAGGTAACAAGTAGTACACGTTACAATTATTTAGCGGAAATAATATAATTGTTGTTATATTATATTAAGTACTGCTAATAATAAATATGAAAAATTATAACAAATACTCTATATAAATTTCGTTAAAAACTTTAGTGACTCAAGATGCCATGACATTAACACAATTATTGATAAATATTTTACGGCAATAAATATTACACTTAAAAGAGAATTAAATCTATTACCACTAAATATATTTTTGTTATAATAACAATAGTTTTTTTAGGTAAAACATTTTTCAAATAATCTTATTTTATGAAATTACTTTTATGTCATATTCAACTTAAACGGGCAAGATAAAAGTTTTTAGGTAAGTTTAAAGTTATTTATTGATACATAAATTGAATACTAAGAGAGACTAAGGAGGCGTCGTATCTTTTTTTATATATTTATTTTTTATTTGGTGTCGGATATTTACATTTGAAGTAAAATGCCCCTATCAAAAAGGACTTCCTACCCAACATTGAAATTCCATATTTTGGATTAAAAATGTACAAATACTTATCATTTTATCACTACTTGAATGAAGTAATTAGATGACGTATATTTGATAGTATTGGGAGAAATAATATCCTCCTTTAATTGTACACAAATTTTGTTGGCAAGATAAGAGTCGTTACTATTGTTTTTCTACCTATCTCGTTAAGTTATTCACAACTATAAACGATAAGCCAAGTCACACATTTTCATCTTGTGCGAACTGCGAAGGATTTTTCTTCTACTTTTGCAACTAATTAAAGTAATTCGAGATTTCTGGGTTTTGTTCTAGTCCCCCATAGAGGTGCTTTAGAAAGGTAGATACAATAATTTTGATAGTTATTGTTACCTTAATTTATTCTATAAAAGCACATATTGTGTGTACACAAAAAAAAAATCACCCCTCTCTAGAAATTTTTGTTTTTTTCTACTCAAATTTACAATTTTAGAATTTGAGGTGGATGGTGTTGACTATCCGAGCAATCCAATGATGCACAATCTAATTAGTGTAGATGTTGGAGTCAGCAACGAAAACAAATTTTTCACCAAAAGAGTTAATCATCTACTATAGGGTAAAAATCACATACACCTCCCAGTTTTGCTTTAAAAATCAAACTCCTTCTTAATTATTGTATATAAACATCTCCCTCATTTATTCTAATTAATATTTAAAAATATCTATTTTACCTTTACATTATCAATTTTTGTCTACTATAAATTCAATTAAGAACATAAATAAATCAATTTTACATATATATATTTATAATTTTTCGATGAAAAAGATGTGAATAAACCCCTTCTATCCCTCTAGCTCCGCCCGAACAACTTGTAATATAGTTCTATTAGTTACGTCCAAGAGTTTAAGCTTTCTTGATCCCACAGATTTACTCTAAGCTCTTTACGAGAGGCATGCTATCATTTATCATTTCTCTCACTAATAACATTTGATTTTATTAAAGTCATACGATTTGACATAAGAAGTATATTGACTTTTTCCAATAACTAAATATTTTTGTCCATAACTCAAATGCCATTTTGTTGAGATATGAGCTGATGATGAAGCAAGGAGAGTACAAGTTAAAGCTATTAGTGTTAATAAAGGGCAGATTAGTCTTTTCCAACTAATTAGTTATAACTAACTTTCTGTTAGTAGATTCTAGAAGTTAGTTACACAATGTAATAGGAATTAGCTATAAATACTAGTCTTACACTGATGTATTACTTAGTCTTTGAACTCAAACAATGAGAGTTTCTCTTCTTCAATGTTAGCTCCTTGTTAATGGAGTTTTACTGTTAATTCTACCTGTTTTCACTTACGTTCAGTTCCCAACGAGAAATGGATTTTGATGGATGACGTGTTTGTGGATCGGGCCCCACCACAATCGCCCGATTTTTGGGTAAATTTGCATACAAAAATACTTTTGTGATGCTATTTAAACTGAAATTTGTACAGAATTTTTTTTTTTTTTTTTTTGGATTAAAATGAGCAAGAGAAGTCAAAAATTCAAAAATTGTGAACTGTAACATATAAATCATAATAGATCGATATAATTTTATGTTATATTTAATGTAGTCAAATTATCATATTGAATTAGTCACGAATAACATCAAATCGGTATAAACTCTTTGTTGACTCAGACTATGATTTGTTTGGAAAGCTTGCAATACAAAATGATTATATTGCAAGAGAATATATATCATTTCTCTTGCTCATAAATTTAACCACATCATAACAATGTCTTTCGAGTTCTTTGTTCTAAAAGGATAGAAATGTTCTTGCATGTGGATTTTCATTTAAATTTATTGAAAATTTTAAAGCTTGCTCAACAGTGTTATTCTTGATTTTCAAACAACAATTTGCTAGTTGATCAAGTAAACGAAATAGAAGTCAAAATGACGAAGTCTCAAAAAGAAATATTTTAGTAAAAATAGATTAAATTTATAATGTGTTATGTGCATGTTTTTATTGAATTTATCTATATGTAAATATGAAACTTCAACTAAAATTGGCGTTCGGAACGTGAGAGCCAATACACTCCTTTATAATTCTTTAACATTATTTATATTTTTCTTTATCACTTTATTTCTTTTCTATACATATTTAAATTTTCTAATATGGAGAGGCACTTAGACATGGAGAAATTAAAGTGAAACTAAAGATGAAGGTCCTTGTGATTATTAAATTAGAACCTATAAAATATAAGGTTTATAATGATAAGCTTTCTTTTTTTAATAATCAATTTGAAAAAAATAAATTAAATATTTCAAGTTGATTTTTGTAATTAACCAGATCCAACAAGAAGTAGAAGAAAAATTAAATATCGTGTCTGGAAAATGGATCAATTTCCTAAGAAATGATTGTGGGGCTACTTTTTAAAGTTCCACAGCTTAATATATACTATAGTTTATTACCTTTTTTTTTTAATAAAAAATAATATATACTATAGTATATTACCTTTTTTTTAAAATAAAAAATACAAATATATACTATAGTTTATTCCCAAGTAATATTTGTTGCGGCACCTAGTCTTTATAACTGGCATTCTGACTTTTCCCTCTACCAGTTATTTGTTAATTATTACGCCTTTTCTTTTATTTAAAATTTTAAATGTATAACGAAATAATAAATATAACTGAGAAATCTAAAGAGAGAACGAAAGATTTTATTTCACTTGAGATTAGTATATAAAATGGATTAATTTAGCTATTACAATTTTTTTAAAAGTAATTTGCAAGTTATCTGAGTAAGTTACTTGCATGTTGTTTGTTTAATTTAGAGAAAATACATAAAGTCATCACTGAAATTGTTCCGTATTTGCATAAAGACACCTTAACTTTAGAAGTGTCCTATCACCTCACAAAAGTTTTTAATATCTTTGTAAATGGGTCATTTTGACCCATTTCCTCGACTGAGTTGTTATCACGCACATGAGGCGCGTGATGCAGTTTTCACTGCCATTAACCAGTTTAAAAGTGTCACGTGTCGCTTTATTTCTTTATTATTAATTATTTAATTAATTTACATAATGTTCCCCAAATTTAAACTCAAAAGAGCCATTGGTAATCCTAAATTTACGATTTCATCTTTTTTTCCAAAGCAAGATCAACGTTGGTACTCTCTCTTTGACGAGTTCATCATCTTCCCCAAGTGCAATAAGGTAGGAATTTGTTTTATCTTTTAATTTCCAGTAGAAAGCGTTAATTTGATGTTTTTTATGGTTTAATCGAAAAAAAGATCTTTATCATATAATGTAGAGCCCTAACCTGTTAGACCTTCAATTACTTGTCCCTCCAAGAATCTTCACCAAGAAACATCAACAACGAGATTATCAACACCAAGAGAAAACGAGAAGACTTTTCTATATTTTGTGATTTTAGGAAAAGTTGAGAAACAACAAAAGAAAAGAGAAGACTTTTCTTGAAAAGAATATGGTCGGGTCGGGTCGATCGATTATTACAGGAGTGAACAGCACGCGCGACAAACCAAACGAGACGAGGGAATGGGTCAAAATGACCCATTTACAAAGATATTAAAAACTTTTGTGAGGTGATAGGACACTTCTAAAGTTAAGGTGTCTTTATGCAAATACGGAACAATTTCAGTGATGACTTTATGTATTTTCTCTAAATTAAACAAACAACATGCAAGTAACTTACTCAGATAACTTGCAAATTACTTTTAAAAAAATTGTAATAGCTAAATTAATCCATTTTATATACTAATCTCAAGTGAAATAAAATCTTTCGTTCTCTCTTTAGATTTCTCAGTTATATTTATTATTTCGTTATACATTTAAAATTTTAAATAAAAGAAAAGGCGTAATAATTAACAAATAACTGGTAGAGGGAAAAGTCAGAATGCCAGTTATAAAGACTAGGTGCCGCAACAAATATTACTTGGGAATAAACTATAGTATATATTTGTATTTTTTATTTTAAAAAAAAGGTAATATACTATAGTATATATTATTTTTTATTAAAAAAAAAAGGTAATAAACTATAGTATATATTAAGCTGTGGAACTTTAAAAAGTAGCCCCACAATCATTTCTTAGGAAATTGATCCATTTTCCAGACACGATATTTAATTTTTCTTCTACTTCTTGTTGGATCTGGTTAATTACAAAAATCAACTTGAAATATTTAATTTATTTTTTTCAAATTGATTATTAAAAAAAGAAAGCTTATCATTATAAACCTTATATTTTATAGGTTCTAATTTAATAATCACAAGGACCTTCATCTTTAGTTTCACTTTAATTTCTCCATGTCTAAGTGCCTCTCCATATTAGAAAATTTAAATATGTATAGAAAAGAAATAAAGTGATAAAGAAAAATATAAATAATGTTAAAGAATTATAAAGGAGTGTATTGGCTCTCACGTTCCGAACGCCAATTTTAGTTGAAGTTTCATATTTACATATAGATAACTATCCTATAATATGTTAATTACTGGCAGCAGTCTTGAATTAATAGAAGAGACTAAACAGGCACTACAAAAGGCTTTCAAGATGAAGGACCTAGGTGAACTAAAGTATTTCCTAGGTATTGAGTTTAGTAGATCAGCAGATGGTATACTGATGCATCAAAGGAAGTATGCTCTGGAGCTTATAACTGAGGTTGGTATGACAGCAGCCAAGCCTGCAGGAACCCCTATTGATGTCAATGTTAAGTTAACATCAATACAGTATGATGAGCAGGTAAAGCTGAGAGATAATTCTGAGGACCCATTGGCAGATCAGACAATGTACCAGAAACTAATTGGAAAGTTGCTATATCTTAACATGACAAGGCCAGACATATCCTTTAGCACACAGACTTTGAGTCAATTTCTACAGCAACCAAAGAAGTCACATATGGATGCTGCATTGAGAGTGGTGAGATACTTAAAAAAGGAACCTGGTCAAGGTCTATTGCTGGCGAGTTCCTCAAATGAACTAGTCACTGCATTTTGTGATGCTGATTGGGCTTCATGTCCACTTACTAGAAGATCAGTTACAGGGTACATGGTCAAGATAGGCAAGTCATTGGTGTCATGGAAAGCAAAGAAGCAGACCACAGTGTCCAAAAGTTTAGCTGAAGCTGAATACAGAAGTCTAGCATCTGCAGTCTCAGAATTGGTATGGTTACTTGGAATGTTGAAAGAAGTAGGAGCTGATATTAAGCTGCCAGTGCAAGTATATAGTGACAGTAAAGCTGCCATACAAATTGCTGCAAATCCAGTGTATCACGAGAGGACAAAGCATATAGAGATAGACTGCCATTTCATAAGGGAAAGACTACAACAAGGCTTGATCAAAATAGACTATCTACCTACACAAGAGCAACCAGCAGACATTTTGACAAAAGGATTGTCTAGGATACAACATGAACATCTAGTATCCAAGCTAGGTGTGTTGAACATCTTTACACCTCCTAGCTTGAAGGGGAGTGTTGAGATATGAGCTGATGATGAAGCAAGGAGAGTACAAGTTAAAGCTGTTAGTGTTAATAAAGGGCAGATTAGTCTTTTCCAACTAATTAGTTATAACTAACTTTCTGTTAGTAGATTCTAGAAGTTAGTTACACAATGTAATAGGAATTAGCTATAAATACTAGTCTTACACTGATGTATTACTTAGTCTTTGAACTCAAACAATGAGAGTTTCTCTTCTTCAATGTTAGCTCCTTGTTAATGGAGTTTTACTGTTAATTCTACCTGTTTTCACTTACGTTCACATTTTAAGTCAGTTCACAGATGTCAAATCAACTCATTTATTCTTTCCATAATTTTTATTAAATGTTTTTTTATATATATATTTTAAAAATATATGTAAATTGTCTACCACAACTATTTATACCAATTTAAAGGTACTGCCGTCAATAGATCCGTATTCTAAGATATGTTATACCCTTTCAAAGATTGGACCACACATAATTTGTGTAGTAGTGATGAGTGTGCATTTTTTTGGTTTACATCACATTCAATTTTAAGCCAATTATATATAAAGTTGCTATAGGAAAAAAAGGAAGAGCAATTGTCTCATTAATAAATGGGGACCTAAGTGAAAAAGGACAGAGATATGTAGACTTCAATATAATTGCGATATTTTGGAAATGAAAATAGGAATAGGACTATGCACTAAATTATATAGGGAAACTCATCAATATGAATAGTTCGATCAAATTTATTAACAAAATTATGTATATTACACTTGAATATACAAATAATATATTGGTTATTCAGTACTCTGTAAACAAGATCACTCAAAGACATTGGATTGTAATTATCTCAATTATATATCATCAATAATCCATCCTTATAGTCTTGGTGAAGTATGATCTATTTTTCTTTTTATACATGTAATAAAAATTAAGAAAATTAATAGAGTACTATTATTTGGTTCTACCAAAAGCATATGTTAGGTAGCTCCTTTTTGTCCTACTAATATAATGGTGTCATCTACTTTTACCTAATAACATAACACGTAGCATTTTTCACAATATCTCAAAACACAGATACCCATAGGTTGTTTTAATTATGGAGCACTAGTTATCATTAAAGCACTTTTTTTTTCTTTTATAGCCAAGAGTTTGTTAAGTTTGGCATAATTAAACTCTTGTCCTCTATTACTTTACTTATCCATTCACATTAGTAATCTATAATAAAATTTTAGGAGAATGTTATAATCACTCCATTTTAATTTACTATTAATTAGCTTTATGACTTTCATTGAGTTTTTTTAGCAAAACCATCCAAAAAACTATTTTCCTCAGCTTTCACTGAACTTTAAACTTTTCAAAGTAAACAAAAGCATCTCTCAATTAACTTTTTCATTCACTTCTACCAAAGCAAAGTGATGTGTCCATTCATAGGCCCAAGGTCATGGTACTATAACTAGGCCCAAAATCTATTTCATATCGAAGTATTATTAGAGTAAGATCCATCTCAATTTTTAGTTCACTCGATGTTAACTCTCATATTATATTATTTACGATCTAGATGTCAGTCTAGCGAGGTGTGTGATGGGTATTTGAAGTCCCACAATGATTATATGAAATCTTGGACAATATGATATTTGCATTAATTGGTTTTTCCAACTAAACTGAGCATTTTTCCTATTGGATAATAAATTGGCATTACCTCACTTATGGGTACAACTCTTTAACTATCTTAAGTTTTAACTTTAGGATCAAACAATATTGAATACTTTTGTTGTAGCAAATACAGTAATCATTTTCTTTCGTCAACTTTTTTGTTGGTTTAATTTGTTTCTTACTCGATGTCTAGTATTTATTTTGGGGTTTGATTAGTTTGAATTCACGCTGAAAATTTTCACTCTGAGAGGTAATATATGCATTTCCTACATCCTACCAAAGATAATTTCATATTGGAAAAATCACACCACACATCTATTTAAAGATTAATATTACAACTTTTAGATCTATTTTTTTTTTTATATTACTACTTATAACATTTTAATTACAAGTATTAACAGATTAGTTTTAATTTATAAATTAATTAATTATATATTATTAACTAATTATACTATATAATGTTATATAATTAATAGGTGAGAGAAATAATATTAATGAGAGAGAATCAATTTGTAATTATCTATTACACCTTTTAAGGGATTTTTTAACTTATAACATGTCAACCCACACCCCACCCTCACGTTACTCTCAAAATATTTTTCCATAAATATAGTAATTTATAATTGACAAGATAAATCTTTCCCTTGATATTCTCCTAATTCGTTAATTTTTATTTTGATTATTTTATTATTTCCAAGATAAATATTGATTACTATTCAAATACTTTTTATTTATTAATGACTATTGGGGACTTTAATTTATTTTTTAAAATAAATTTATTACCGTATATTGTAACATGTAATTTTCTCTCACTTTAATCTATCTTTTTTGCTTTTCTTGATTTATTTTATTTTATTTTAAATTTTGATATTGTTTTTTATTTTTTTTAATCTGATTTTTTTAGAATTAAGAATTCTATATTTTGAAAATTTGATTTTGTTTTTTATTTTAATTAATCTGAAACTTGATTTTTTGAGAAAAAAATCGTTTTACTAAAATTTTGAATTCGTTTTTGGTGTGTTTTCTATATCTAAAATACTATTTTGTGGGTGAAATAAGTATATTTGATTCTAAAATTTGCTGATATATATAGATTATATGAGACCATAAAATCTGTAATAAGGAGTTCCTAAGTTTTAGCCTAAATATGATTAAAAAAACCACACTTAAATACGGAATATAAATTGAAGAGAGAGGAAAATATAGAACTTGTATTAATTATTCTAGTTTAGACGTTTAATTACATGTTTTGATTTTTGGGTTCTGACAACAATATATAATATGCATTGTTTTACAGTCAGATTTATTCTTCCCAGATTTATACCCGTTGGATACCAATTTCATACATTTTTATTTTTTGTCTTTGTTCTAAAATTTCAAGTTGGATACCAAGTGTATATAAATTGGATAAAACATTAACTTGTTTTAGATTGTCTAATTTGGTTGAAATATCAGTTATATTTTATTTTATTTTATTCATTTTCAAGTGGAATATTTGTTGGATACCAAATTGATACCAATTGAATACAACATTAACTTGTTTAGGTTGTCTAATTTGGTTGAAATCTCAACTACATGTTGATTTTTCAATTTTCCAATGGGATATCAAATTCGATACTAAATTTATACAAATTGGATACAATATTAACTAGTTTTGCGTTGACTATTTCAGTTGAAATCTCAATTATATGTTGGTTTTTTTTCAATTTTACCACTGGGACGTCAGTTGGATACCAAATGTATACCAATTTCATACTAAGATTTGACTTAATTTTTCCAATCGATATCAATCGCATACCAACATTACCTATTTTTTTAGTATACAATTGCAAAACACTGAATACACAAATGATTAACTAGCACACATAATAAATATTCTGAAATTATAATTTATTAACTTAAAAGACAAAATAAATCAAAACATGAGTTTTTCACAATAAAACAACCAAATAAAAATAAAAATAAATTATGTCTTTTTTCAGAAGGGTAATTTGAACATGTCTTCCTATTGTGTTCCTCCCGACGACATGTACTGCACGTAACCTTAGACCTCTTGAATTTCACATCAGCAAACCATTTACAGCGTTCAAGTAGTGGTCTCCCTACAGTTCTTTTTGAATCAGGCGACAATAATTTATGCTCCGACACTTATTGATTTGCATATTTTCTTGTTTCATCATAAATTATTGTGTCAGTATTACATCATACAAAAGTACAAATAACTTTTATACAGATGTTATATCAGTATACAAATTTCATACCATTTTTATGCATACAAAATTCATACAAAAGTAAAAATACATATGTTATTTTTAAACAATTTCACATGTTATTACAGAATACAAAAGTAAAAACGCATATGTTATATTAGTATACAAATTTCATACAATTCTTATTCACACATTTCTTACCTATTTCATGCCAAAAGTTGTCAACTATTCATACCAAGATCATGCCACTAGAATACCAAAATAATTCCAACTTAGAAATATTAATTGTCATTTCTTTAATAAACAGTATACCAAATTCATTACATTATTATTCTCAAAATTCATTACAATATAATGCATAAAAAAAATAATCCAATCAAATCAGAAATCGTACCAAAAAAAATTATCAATTGTCATACATGTCTGGTAGTATTAGTATATATACAAATTTCAAAGAAAAAATTATCTATTTTTTTAACCAGAAATATATCAAAAACTAAAAAATGGATCAGACAATTATGAACAAATTCAATGTTCAGGCCAAAATATAACACTATACATTTTAAAAACACGTCATAATTCAAATTATTATACACAACAAAAAATCTAAAATCAGTATACAAATTTCATACAATTATTATGCACACTTTTCATACCTATTTCATGCCATAAGTCGTCACTTTTTCACAGCAGAATCATGCCACTATAATACCAAAATAATATCACTTCTAACTATTAATTGTCATTTCTTAGACATATAGTATACGAAATTCATTCAAATTTAATCTAAAATCGTACCAACATGGTATAACCAATATACCAAATTCAAATAAATTTTATGTAATTTTTTAACTAGAAACAAACAAAAAAATGAATATTCAAACCAAAATCTATACCAATTTCAAACAATTTTTATGTAATTTCAAAAATGAATATTCATACCAAAAATGCCATAATTAAAACTATTATACACAAACAAAATATGAAGATTTTTTTTTCCAGAATCACTGTTCATAATTTTTTTTAATGTTTGGTTTGTATTACAATACATATAAAAAATCGCAAAGAACGCTAACCTGAATGATCCCATCTACCACCATTCTTTATTAATACTAATAAGATGTCACGACCCGAGTCTACACCCTGGATGTGGCCGGCACTTAAGAACCATTGCTGGTCCTCAAGCGAACTCTCATCCTGGCTGACTACAAGCGGAAGACTAACTTAAGCATGCAAAAGCTTAAAACTGAATAAAATTCAATAAACTCAACTTTTCAAAACTTTAACTCAAATGAACAACTTAGAATAAGAATAATATATTCAACTCGCCATAAAATAGACGCTTAAGTCTTTAAAACATTTAATAAAATAAATGAATAATACAGACTTCTCAACTATACTGACTATCTATGAAGCCTCTAACTGATAAAGATGGAAATCAGGACAAGACCCACGACATCCTGACTAAACTGAAAAGTAAATGAAATCTTTCGAAAAATAAGGAGGCTCGCCATAGCTAACTCGAACTCTCAAATGTATCAACAAATCTCCTGTTGATGATCCTGAATACTTGTGTCTGCATCATGAAAAGATGCAGGCCAAAATGACTCAGTACGTGGAATGTGCGAGCATGTAAGAGGAATTCTAAAGCATAACACAAACTTGAAACTTGATAAAAAGGAAGCATACTTACCTCTTTTCAAACTTACTCAACTCAAGGATACTCAAAACTACTCAACTTACTCAACTCAGAAGTATTCAAGGATAAGATATTCAACTCAGAGATTAGATAGTCAACTCAAAGATATGATATTCGACTCTGGGTACTCAACTCTAGATACTCAACTCAATCTAAAGCAACAATACACATGCAATATATGGAAAGCTTTATAAAACAGTAAAACAACTTAGTTCGTTAAAGAAAATGCATTAGCAAACTCAACTTTACTTCTATAATAATCTAATATAGTTTCTGTGGGAGTTTCTCTAACCGACAATCATTACTTAAGAATAATAGTGAGATACAACATTTTACCTCACGCTGCCAAGGACCATTTTATACCCTACCAAAGGCATAGGACCTGAACTACTAAGTGGATCCACTAGTCTATGCGAAAGGGATTTATCTAAAAAGTATGACCTTTTTCTACTTATGATGGCTACATGGTTTATGGGGGCTGATAGTTGTATGAACTCTTCCCCATATCGGTGCTTAATACTACTCCCAAAATTGTCACTCCCCGAGCCTACACCCTGGACGTGGCCGGCACTCGAAGACCATTGATGGCCCCAAGCGAACCCTTGGCCTGGCTTACTTAATTCAACGGAAGATTTAACTCAACAAAATAAACTCAAGTAATAGTTTAAATGATAACATCTTAGCCAAAATGACAACTTATGTCTCAAAACAAAGTATCTGCAAATACATAGCTGAGAGACTCAAAACTAACTGTCTGACTGTCTATGAAGCCTCTATAATACTGAGATGGATGTTGGGACAGACCCCACAACATCCTAATAAAGAAAAACTAGGAAAGCGAAATAAAAGAGTCCTCCGAAATGCAAGGAGGCTCACCACTGACTCTGGAGTGCTCAGCTGGATCAA